>NC_057802.1:294811507-295028996 GCF_018294505.1 Triticum aestivum | reverse complement strand
AAGCTGCTCCGGTGGTTGGGTTAAGGGTGGTGTCGACGATGCGGATCTGCGGCCGTGGACGGGGCGTCAGAAGCTGCTCCGGTAGGTTGGATGAGGGTGCGAGGAAGCGGATCTGAGGCCGTGGGCTTGTGAGTTGGCAAAGCGGCCCCGGTAGGGTTGAGAATGGTATAGGCGAAGCTACTCCGGTAGGGTTGACGATGGTGTCGGCGAAGCGGCTCCGGTAGGGTTGAGGAAGGTGTCGGCGAAGCGGCTCCGGTAGGGTTGAGGAAGGTGTCGGTATAGAGGATCGGAGGCCGTCGATGGGGGCGTCGGTGGGGCGGCTCCGGGGGGTGTGGACGAAGCGTCTCCGGTGGGGAGTACGAATGAGCCGCTGCAGATGTGCGGCGGTTGACGAGAGTACCGGCGAAGCAGATCCGGCGCCGTGGACAAGGCCGACACTGAACGGGCTGTGGTACAGTGGTGGATGAGCAGTCTACTTGTTTCTAGGGGAGGTGGGAGGGGTAGATGTGGCCGCAGAAGTAGATCCGGCGAGGTGGACGCTGCTGGCAGTGAATGGGCTATGGTATGCCGGTGGATGAGCAGTCTAGGGTTTCGAGAGGGGAGGGGAGAAAGGGCGATGAAGTACGGACGGCATGATGTAAGATGCTCTGGTGCTGTGGAGTTAGTCTTTTTTGCGGGAGGGGGAGAGGAAATGGGGGTGCCGTGTAGTGGGGGAACCGGAAGTTACCAAAGCAGCCCCGGCCTATCATGTAGATGAGGGCGGTATTGTAACTGTTGGTCTCCGTGCACCAAGGACAAAAGGGGGATTTCGCATGCTAAAGACTAAGGTGGCGGAAATTTTAGAAGTAGGCGGGAGATTTTGCCGCCCGCGGGATCGTTCGTATCCAGTTCAACTAATTTTGGACCGTGCTAGTGGGAAGGTCATGCTAGACTGTGTACACGGGGCATGCGTCAGCAGTTAATAACTGGTGTGAAGTCCACCCCAGAAAAAAAGACAATAACTCGAGATGATGCGCCGATAACTTGGACGTTCACACGGGCGCGGCCAATCGTACGGGTGTAGTGGCGCGTTCACAAAAAAAGGGATCAAACGCTCAGCCTATGTATTTCTCGTGTAAATAAATAATTTAGTGCCATTGGTTATTTACTTTAAACATAATGCATTGACGTGTTAGTGTAGAGGCGCACAAAAAGAAATGGATATTGTAGTCAGCTACTTAAAAGTGTTACTCATATGATTACATAGCCTCCATTTCATAAATAGCGTATCCGTTGAATTCATATATGAATATTACATATATTACTTCAAAATAGAAACTTAAATCATCCAAGACTAATGAATTTGAATGCAAGAGTAACAATGGTGCATATACATGATAGCTACATTGGTTGTTTGAAGAAACATCACTGTAACTTTGGCATGCACAACTGAAAAGGTTTATTTAAATAGAAAAAATGTGATATGTGAGTGTCCAATCTTTATAGCGTTGAATCGATATTGTACCTTTGGCCACGATACGAAGTAGATATTGACTTATGTTCAAGCGATGCACATCCACGATCGCTAGATAGTGATACGTGAATGAATTGTGCAATCTCTCTCACACACATACATATCTCATTTCCCTGTGGGCATCGGAATCACACACGCGCACTTCGTGTATTTCTCTCCCTCCGTCAGGGTTAAATTCATCTTTCTACCCTGTCCTACAACTCTCTCACACAGAAACACACACGCTCTCTATGTCTAACACGCCCACCCCTTTAATTCCGCCCACCCACAGCCACTAATGTCTCAAAGTATAATAATGTCTCTCACACATATGCTATCTACCTATCCCTTAATATAGCTAGATATGTGTCACACAAACTCCTTCTCCCTACTAGCAAGATGCCCATGCATTGCACGGAACATCAAGATGCATTTGTATGAGAAGTTTATCTTGTGGGAGAAAAGGATGAACGAGGGAATGCCTTATTTGCAAATGCGGAGAGGGGTGTGGGTATCTTTTTGCAAAATTGCCATAGTTTCCTTCCTGTCCGTCGGATATCAATCGGATGGCCTGTATTGCAGGATGGCAGGAACACCATCATCACCAACTCTGTTTTTTTATAAGAGTAGAGATATGTGAGTGTCACTGCCCCCCCCCCACACACACCCACACTTCCCAACACCGAAGGAGTAGGGTGACACCTCGATCTTGATACTAATCTATCGACTGGCTTCTCTCTCAAACATACACACACACACTACCCGGCATCGAAGGAGTAGGGTGGCACATCGATCTTGATAATAATCTATCTACTCCTCTTCCAAACACACACACACACACTCGCTAGTTGTGACTCTGTGCCTACTGCGCACACTCTCGATACGTCTTTCTCTCCCTCCCCGCCCCCAATAATGACAATAGAAGGGTGACAACTCGATCTGATCATAATCTGTCAATTGGTTTCTCTCTCAAACATTGTGTCTCCGTGCCTCGCTCGGTAGCCCCCTCGATATGTAGACTTCTCGCGCGCGCACAGCTGTAGTGATGATGACGCTGAACCCAGTGTGCCTTGTTTTTACCGGCCTCATGTGATAGTTTTCACCCTGTTTTCTGTTAATTAACAAGGCAACCTTTTCTTTGTTACTACTAGTGAATCTGAAATCATTCGGGGCAGACATAAAATATATCACTTCAACCCAATTATCGCAGCAACTATTTTAAAAGAAATTAGCTAGCTGCCCGTGCGTTGCACGGAACATCAAGATGCATTTGTATGAGTAGTTTATCTTGTGAGAGAAAAGGTTGAACGAGGGAAGGCCTTATTTGCGAACGTGGAGAGACGTGTGGGTATATTTTTGCAAAATTGCCATAGTTTCTTTCCTATCCGTTAGATATAAATCCGACGGCCTATATTGCAGGATGGCACGCACACCATCATCACCAACTCTGTTTTCTACTCCCTCCGTCCAAAAATACTTGTCATCAAAATGGATAAAAAGAGATGTATCTAAAACTAAAATACGTCTAGATACATTTCCTTTTATCCATTTTGATGACAAGTATTTCCGGATGGAGGGAGTATTTGTCTTTTTAGAGATTTCAACAAGTGACTATGATCGGACCTTATCAACATACTCAAAAAACTAGTCCATCATTTTGATGTTACCCTCTTTTCTTGGCGGTGCAGTGCCATCTGGATACCTCATAAATAAATCAAGGACAAATCTAACCCCTTCCTGAAAAGACATACGGAGCAAAATGAGTGAATCTACACTCTAAAATATGTCTACATACACATCCGTATGTGGTAGTCCATTTGAAATCTGAAAAAGACAAATATTTAGGAACGAATGGAGTATATATAAGAGTAGACATGGAGATATATCTCCAGCATGGTCTACAACAAAAATGTGTTGGGCTGGTTAGCGCCGGATGCTCGCAACGCGATGACATGAGTTCGAATTCTGTCTTTTAACTTTATATTTTTATATTATATATTACTCTACTTATTTAATATATACTTCTTTCGCTACTGTACTGACAGTGGAACCCACGGAGTACTTAGAATACAAGATTAAGGATGGACTTGTTTCTTTTTAACTTTCTGTACGAAGTTGTAGCCACCCTACAAGTCACGTGTAAACTGTACATGCAATTAACTTTTTATAGAGGGACAATCATACAGGCAATTAACTCAAATGGATTGGATGTCTCTCTATTATTTCCAGCATAAAGAGCATCTCCAACGGCAGCCGGCAAATTTCCTCCCGCTTCCTTAAGCGGAGGACGACATCAAACGCCAGCGGCATACATTTTTACAACTCTAACCAACCACATGAAATTCGTGCAAACACGGACTGATTTCATATAAGCATGAAGGATTTCGTATAAAAAAGCCGGATCTTCATCTAAACATGATGGATTTCATTACATTTACATGAACTAAGAGGTGCCAATCCGGATCTCTTGTATAATTAATACTCCCTCCGTCCGGAAATACTTGCCCTAGAAATGGATGTATCTAGACTTATTTTAGTTCTAAATGGCCGCCCGCGGATCCCTTTGTCTTCCTCATGTCTGTCAGACACTTGCGGGGTCGACGAAGGTCCTCGGAAGAGACGAAGCAGCAAAGAAACCACCTGAATTCGCGGTCGTCGCCTCGGCGGTGGCCTTCATGGGTCCCAAGTGGCGGCGGCCTCCCGTGTTCTACTTCTCCTCGATGATGGCGGTGGACACGGAGAAGCTGGCCACCGACTCGTCGCTCTCACCCGGCTTCTGTCTCTGCCTACATGGCGCTGCCGCAGGCACGGGAGGCGCACCCATAGACACGGGAGGCGCGGCCACCGCAGACACTGGAGGCGCGGTACGACGCGGCAGCGACGGCGCCCGTACCGGCATGCTAGCCGCCGTGCCGGCGTGGAGCAACTCGCCACTCCTCATCGAGCTGAACTGGAGCGGCGAGTTGCTGAACCACGCGCCTGCTTGGGGCGGCAACTGGCTCCGTCGGGCCAAGCGAGGTTGGTGAAGCATCGAGCGGCCTCGCCTGTATCCGGAGGGCTCGGCGGGCCACCCAGCTGGGTAATATGCCGGAGAACGGCTCATCGGAAGCCATCGGAAGAGTGGAGAAAATGGTGAAGGAGGAGATGGGGGAGCGGCGGAGGGGTGCGATTCTTGCCCGCTGTCTGTCTGGCCTCGTGTAAATAGAGGGCGGACGGTAGGAGCTTGGCCGGCGTCTGGCCTCGTTTAAACTGAGGGCGGACGGGAGGAGCTCGGCCGGTGTTGCGTTTAATTCCGGCCCGCTCATGAACGGACGTGTGGCAGGAGTAGGATTCTTGGTTTGCATGCGGGTTTAACGGAGGGGTTTAATGGAGGCGCCGGGCGTGCAGCGGGCGGCGCAGTACTATTCGATTTGACAGTAGTAATGAGCCGTCAAATCACAAAGGCCCTCGCCTCTCATGAAACCGACCGAGCTAGACTGCCCCGCCCTCTAGCCTTTAAAAAAATGTATATACTCCACTTTTGTACAGTAGTAGTATCGATGGATTGCGCCATGGAGCAAAACTTGAAATTAAAAAAAAGGTGGTACATATAGAGAGCGCTCGTCGCCAAATTATGCATATAGTACTATTAAAAAGGCTTGTCACAATAATGGTGTCCAGCACAAGTGCACAACCCACCCCTCAAATAAAACTAAGCACCCTGGAATTCTTTGACAAAACTAAGCACCCTTAAATTCTTTGACAACTAAACTGCTGGCTATATGATGTTGGCCATATATATTGTACGTATATAATGTGAAGAAACGAGTGGTAGTACTATACCAACTAAAAGATGAAATGTAAGAAATACTAGTATGTACGTACTAAAGAGTTAAAGTAACAAGAAGAAACATAACATAGTTCTGCTGGGGGCTCAGCACAACACACCCCTCAAATTGAATTAAGCACACCTGAAATTAAACTTTGCAACTATTCTGGTAGACACTGCATTAGAACCACCATGAGCAACGACACTGCCACCTTACTCGGAGTCCTCGTCCACGTCCTCGACTTCGTCCTTGTCCCTCTTCCTCTTGGCCGATACTTCTTTGCTTGAACCGCACACTTGGCTGTTGCTCTTCATCCAACCCTTGTAGATATTGAAGGAAAGGTAGCCATCCATTGCAGCGTAGTGGATGTGGTCTATATCTAGTACATTCCACTGCCATGCATGACGATGAAACGTGTATGGAGGTTTCTCCAGTTTACCATACGAAGGATGAACCATGGCTCCTGCCAGGGTCAGCATTGAAGGCTGACGAGAGGACACCAGCCGATTCTTCTGGAGGTCGAACGTATTGCCTACAACAAGGCCTATCCGACGCAGGACTTCTTTGTCGTTACCAAAGTCTACAGTAACGAATTTGATTAGGTTGCTCTCGAGGAAGTCCTTAAAATCCTGGCACTCAACGTCGGCATGGCATATGTGGTAGACCAAGCATAAGTCATGCACGCAAACCTGGATCACGGCGGGCTTCTTCCTCTCTTCGTCCTTTAGATCCTTCTCTCGTCCCAGGACTGTGGTGTACTCAACATCTAGCCCAGCGACCCACTCATCATCTGAGTCTTCAAACATGCGTCTGAAGCGAGAAAGGCATCCTTTCACCGTCGCGGAAGAACGGGTGTAGATGACATCGAACTCATCGCCGGTGATGGTTCTAACCTTGTACTCACCGCCGATCGGGGAGATTTGGGACGCCATGGATTTGGGAGGAGGGTTAGGATTAGTGGAACTGCCGTAATATGAATGGACGGGATGACTAGGAGCGAACCGCCATAGTATTGAAGGACGTGCGGGAACGAGTAGGAGCGAACTGCCAGCGTGCGAACGGCAGGGTAGTGGCTTTCCATTCTCCCATGATACGGGCTTCCGAGAGCCCTTGGATCTGAGATCGAACGGTTGCATGGCGTGATTCTAGACCTATGGGTGAATATCCTATCCTGGAGGGTTATTCTGCAAATTTTCAGCAACTTAGCATGCGACCGTTTGATCTCAGATCCAAGGGCTGCCAGCAGCCCGTATCGTGGTCGCGCCTACCACGACCGTCGCGTCGCTCGTGCGGTCGCGCCCTTGGAGATTTAACACGGTGCGTTAGGCTATCTGATGTTGGCATGTCATACATAGTCATCACTTAGTCACTCATACTACAACAAGGTTTTGGCTATAAGGTTGGCTATAAGTGTATTTATT
This sequence comes from Triticum aestivum, assembly GCF_018294505.1. Lineage (NCBI taxonomy): Eukaryota > Viridiplantae > Streptophyta > Magnoliopsida > Poales > Poaceae > Triticum > Triticum aestivum. The sequence goes on along the minus strand of NC_057802.1, from coordinate 295,022,274 downwards.
TATTTTACTTCTCTCTATCTCTTTCTTCGTACTCCCTCCGTCCCATAATATAAGAACGTTTTTGACACTAGTGTAGTGCCAAAAACGTTCTTATATTATGGGACACAGGGAGTACTAGTATTTATTGCATTTGCCAAGGAGTGACCTCTTCCAATGAAATGGTGTTGCTAAGTTTGCTTCATTTAATTAGCTATAGACTCAAAATTGTCTTTTCACCTAGGTACACGCGCTTAGCACCGTTTCTTCCTTGGGTCACCAAACTAGTCTCTCTCTTCTTGATTAACTTGCCACATCAGACTTTATGCCTATGTGGCAAGCTTAAGCACTTGTAGGAGCAAGTAAGTACAATAGTGCGCTTTACATGGCATTTTTGCATATGTGGAGGAAAGAGAGGCAAGGAAAAACTGGAGAAGTGGGCTCTCATGTAAGAGCCAGCCTCTACTACATGGTGGAGCATTGGGAGAGGAACATGTATGGAGGTGGTCAGGAATCACGGGGGCCCACCTGTCCAGCAGTAACTCGCTGTCAAATCACACAACCCTACGTTTGCAGCAGCCTACTCCCTCGTCTTCTCGCGTCTCTGTCGAACCGACTAGGCGGAATTCCCCCGCTTACCGCGCAAGAAAAGCCCGCGCAGTATACTCCCTCCGTCTAAGTGACCAAGGTGCAGAGGAAAACGAGAGAACTTAATGTTTAGTATTTGCTAAGGCTGGTTGTAATGGTACTGGCCTTAGCAATTTTGATGAGGTGTCATAGAATTAAATGAAGAAAGAGAGAGAGTTGAGTACTATGTGCCATACATGGCAATAAATAAAGTACTACATGATACTAATATATGATACATGGCACATGAGTACTAAGTATTATTAATACAGTTTTGCTAGAACTCATCTAGATGAGATATAATTTGGTCTCATTCATCTTTTATAGCCATTGGATGTGATGCTATATAAGATGCGTGTGTGCTGACGTGGGTTGTATTTGTTCTTGTGCAACGAACTGACCACTGCATGTCATGTTTGATAGTCTCAAGTCATTAAAAGCATACAAGCCCCACATCTCTTCTTGGTTGATTCCTCTATTTATGTCAAACTTCGTGCAACGCGCGGGCATCTTGCTAGAAACACTAGAATATGTCTATGTAATCCGTATGTGATAGTCCATTTGAAATCTCAAAAAAGACAAATATTTAGGTACGGAGGGAGTAATATATTAGGAGTATATCAAAACAATAGTGATTTCTTTCAAGTTTGTGAACAAATACTACTATTCTACTACTTTGGATCCGTCATAAGGCACGGGCACATTGCTGGTAAAAGGAAAAGGCCTGCCGCGTTCGCGTCGCACCCCCACACGCCCGGGAATCGGGAGTACAACACGGCCCGTCCGGCACGACACATAGCTTAGGGAAGGCGTGTTGCCTAGCATTTTCACTTTCATGTGGGACCGTCGTTGAGCAAACCGACACCCCCCCCCGCCGCCGGGTTGGAAAACAGAAACGAGGGGAAGATCTAGCTGTAGCACGGAAGCCAAGAAATTTGGTGTCAGACGGGGCTCGTTGATAGAGTAGGAGCATTCCGTACTAGTACTACTCCTACTAGTACCAAGTTTGTACTCCTAATACTATATTACTAGTACTACCACTATACAACTAGTAGGTACGTGCATGGCACAACATCGTAGGAACAAAAAACGGGAAGAACTTGTTTTGGGTGATTTATCTTTTTTTCAATCAACGTAGTATGAATAATATGATGTGGGGGGCACCCATGAAGCTTATGTGGCTTGGTTGCATGGCTACGGAAGGTTAGAGAAAAATAAATAGATAATGTGTTTAGAGTGCACTCCACTAAATAGATATACTTTGGATCCATTGCAACGAACCGGCACATCTATATCTATACCCCCTATATAGTGTGTGAAAAACTTTGAAAGTTGGTGTCACGTCCGGATTTTTGAGATAATAGTTTCCCAAAAAAACGGCCATTGTGCCCACCAGCCCCAGGATTACTGTTAGCTGATGAGGCACCAACTTGACACAAGAATTCCAAGCAGGATACAAAAATATGTAGTACAAGACCATTGAGGCCTAGGAGTACAACACTGGGTTTCTAATGATAGAGGGCGGAAGCGGTTGGATGCATCTGCGTCTATGGGACTCCATTTCCCACAAGAACAGCTGACCAGGATAACTCCTATCTTCGCGAGGCTGCAAATGTCAACATGTAGGTTCCGAGGTTGTCACCGCGATGCTTATCTCCAAGCAAGGAATCTAGCCAAGACAATAGCCAGGGACAAGCCAGTGAGTACGTTTGAATGTACTCGCAAACATTAAGAACACGGGTATAATATATCAAACATGCTCCGGATTAATTAGGTGATCACACGTCTGTCACGAAATATACGAAAAACCATGATGCACACATGTGGTTAAAAAAAATACTCCAAAGTAAAATACTGGGTGCCAAATGAGGGTCTGAATGACTCCTCGAGAGGAAACTGCAAGAATAGTAATACTGGTGCCAAACGAGGGTCTGAATGACTCCTCAAGAGGAAACTGCAAGAATAATAATACTGGTGCCAAACGAGGGTCTGAATGACTCCTCGAGAGGAAACTGCAAGAATAATAATGCCGCAGTCGGGCGTCGGGGCGACACCACATAAAGGGCTTATAAAAGATAAAAGAACGACAAGCATGCCGCAGTCGGGCGTCTGAGCGACACCACAGAAAGGGCTTATAAGAGAATCATCACAGTGAATATCCAGGGGGTAGAACCATCCCAGGGATACTAAAAAAAAGGATACATAATGTAAATGGTTAGTCCAAAATAATAAAGATCACAATCCATATGTGCCACAATCATAAACAATATTTAGTTCAGTCGTTTCTCCATCCGAAAACCGATAATTTGGTCTAGTCAAGCCGTATCTCCATCTGAATACCGTTACTATGATCCAGTTAGCCGTGTCTCCATCCGAAAACCGTCACTGAGTTCTAGCTAATTCGTTCTCCATCCGGATACCGTTACTAGATTCAACTCAGACTGTGGTCCTTACTCAAGAACATGACTATCCAACAGGATATATCCTCTGCAGAGGGAGTACAATTTTTTTTCCACGAGTAACGGATTTACTTAGTCCATCAGGACTAATTCCGTCTACGGTCTTTTAATTGAAAACACGCCTGACCTGCACACACCAGCTTAACTCACCGGTGTCTGGAATCACCCACGACACCTGCCAAGCAAAACTCTAAGTGGGGAGGCTACAACCTCGATGTAGCATGGGATCAAATTTCTATTCGCGCGCTCTAAGGGGGTGCCCCCCTCTCGGTCCCAACCGGAAACACCCATGCCCCCGGACCAGGTGGCCTGCCTACCGGATGCACCCGGTATCTTCCACCATGGCCTCTCTGTACGGTGTGTGCTTTGGTAAGGGGTTGACAACCTACTGAACCATACCCCGTCTACGACAGGTACAAGTGGTGGTACCAACAAATAAGGAAGCTACTGATCAAGACTCGATCTACGACCGACTCAGGTGGTCCAAGTATCCTCCAACAATATTACCATTTATGAAATAAATCACCACTCCTCAAGCCTCACCATGCCATACCGGACATACTCGTCTCGACGAGGGACTAGGGACAAGCTCGTGTCTACCCAAGACCACGACTTTCCCGGCTTCCTTCCGGTATGCATGAGGAGCTCACGAGGATGATCCAAATCACTAGTGTATCCATTGCTGACCACAAAACAACTCCAAAGTGTACTCATGTACGAGACTATAACGATACATAAAGCTAACGCATACCCCAAGTCAAAAGGTGTTGTGATCGTATCAGAACACCACAACAAAATATTATGCCAGAGTTCAGAAATGCTTGCCTTCAAGAGTATGCAAAGGATGCACTTTTTGGAAGCTTTCCCTTTTCTCCAAAATCCTATTTTGCAAAATATCCAAATAAGAAATATTTCAAACACAGTACCAAAAGTTGTCTCAAATATTTTTGAAATAAATCTTAAAATAAACTAGATAAAATTTGAGAGAGGTAGGAAAAAGAATCAACTCATTTGGAGTTTTATTTTAAAAGTTATAGCTGGTCAAAATCTGGTCAAACTCTGTTTTTTTAATAAAACTAGAAAAGAAAACGTTTCGAGGGGAATACGCTTTCGCAGCAGAGGAAACGTACTCGGTGTTTTGCGCTATCACTTAACCAGAGAGGGCGGACGCGCGGGTCACTGACAGTGGGTCCAGAGGGCCCACTGGTCAGGTTTGACCGTTCTTTCCTCCCTCCTCTTTCCCTCTGCCCGAACGGCGGCGGCCTCCGGCGATTGCCGTCGACGAACGGTGGCTCTTCACAGGCACCCGAGGGCGGGGATGGAACGGCCAGACTGGGGCGGTCCCCTTGGTGGTCGCTGGGTCGTCGGAGGTGGAAGGAATCGCCGGCGGCGAGCTCCGCGGCGAAGGGGGCTACGGTGGTGAAGTGGTTTTTGTGCTCCGGTGGTCTCCGACCGAAGTTGGGCAGTTGGGCAGCTCCGCAAGGACTAGGGGAAACTACTGGTGGCGCTGGTTGGGCGAAAGAGTGGCTGGCTGCGACGAATTTCACCGGCGCTTGGCGGCGGGCGAACCGGCCGGAGTTGGGGAAGAGAGCCTCTCCGGGCCAAACCACTGCCTGGGGAGCTCTAGAGGGAAGGTTGGAGGTCGCCTGAGTGCTCGGAGGGGCTCGGGGTTCCCTTTTATAGCGTGACGGGGCTGGCTCCGCGGCGGTGGATAAGATCGACGACGGGTCGCCGTTGCTGTAGTTGCAGGGCGTCGTGGCGGCGACGAACGCGTGCCGACGAGCATGAGGATAAGCACGGGCTGCTTCCTGGGGCAGCTGGCGCGCTGGTGTGGTTTGGGCGGTGCCGAACATGGCAGAGGCCGCTGCCGACGCCGCGTGCCGCCAAGTGCTCTGCCAGCGGCGCTGCAGGGCGCCAGAGCTGGCGTGGAGGGGGAAGCGAGCTAGTGCGCGGTTCAGCGGTGGAGCAGGGGCCAGGGACGGGTCGTGTCGAGTGCGGCAGTGCGGCGCGGCGGCTTAGTGCGCGCGCGTGCAAAACGTGCGCTCTGGGCGCGTCCAGAGCACGCACGGCATCTGCTCGACGAAATGCCAGGGCGGTCTAGAGCGTGAGGGTGGATCTGGCAAATAACAGGACTAGGATAGGGGCAACTAGGAGCTCAATGGACAAGGTGGCTGGGTCATTGGAGTAAGTTCACAGTGCAAACTAGAAAACATGCCTCAAGCTGACTGTGCATACCAAGTGTTCGACAGAATGCCAAGTGTACTTAGGCAACTCTTGGAGTGGCCAAAGTCTCCAGATCAGGGTCTCTTTAGATGCAGGAGATGGTGGTAAGATCACTTGGGCAAAACCAGAAACTTGTTAGTGCAAGTTTTGCAAAACTCCAGTTTTGGACAGAAAGAAAAAGGGTTTAAAGCATGCACTTAAAAACCCCTAATGAGTCCACTCTCCTGGACTTATGGGTTTTGAAGGGAGGGCTACAAGTAGGAAAAAGCTCAGGGTTACTAGAGCAAGGAAAAATAAGGTTGCAGTACAAATCACCAAATTGGACCAGAATGCAAAAGAGGTTGATCCACTCAAATTTTTCAAAGAACATCACTGGGTTTTTGCTTGAAAATGAATTGTATGCATCCACTGACATCTCCAAACACTTGGAAGAATTTTTAAAGAAATATTTAAATGGGTTGTAGTGCAAAAGTGCCTACTGGACCAGATTGGAAAAGTTGGTGTAGAGCTCAAAATCTCCAATGGCCAAAAGGTATTTTTGCATAAAAGTGGTGTGGAAACATCACATGACATCCCCAAATTTTGGTGGAAATTTTAAATGCATTTGTCAAGTGGTTGTAGTGCAAAACAGGCTCAAAATGCAAAAGAAATCCTTTTATAAGAATAAGGCTCTGAGGACACAATTCTTGCAAAATTTAAAACCACTGAGAAAGAATTTGTTTTATCATAGAGAGTATTCAAGTCCAACAATACTCTTTGAAGGTTTTTCCACATGAAGTAAAATTCACAATAACAAAAGGGTAAATCTTGACAAATGGAAAAGTTTTATTTCCTGGCAACATTTTAATAGATAAAACAAGGCGAAAATTTTGGGGTGTCACAGTTGGTCGTTGGATGAAGCCAATCCGACGGTACAAAGATGGCAAATCCGAGCACTACTAGCCGTTGGATATCATCCAGCAGATTGTGCCACATGTATAATCTAGAAGACTCCATGGTTGAACTTAATTCATGACTAACTTTGCCACAACTAAGCTTGGGCAAAGTTATTAGTTTTCAAAATGAGAGCCACAAGTTGGCAAGCCTAAGGGAATCTTGCCACATTTTTTGTGTGTATGTCATGTGGGGCCTTAGTGTGGCTTGCCTAAGGTGTGGCTTGAACCAAACACTCACCTAAGTTAATCAAACTTGCCTAACCTTACATTCCACCAGATTTTGCCACATGTTAGAATCCAGAAAGCTCCACATGTAGAAGCATAATGCACAAACCACCAGAATCTCATGCGTGCAATGCACGTGTACCTTACTAGTACTAGTTGGTAGTAGTAAGAAACAAATTCCAGTTTTGGCACGAGCTCGTACTGCGGGAGCACCACCAGGCCTGCCGCAGGAGTTACATTTCCCTCTCGGGGCCCACGGGACCGAACTTCAGTGGCTTAGTGCCCGGCCTATGAGTCAATGACATGCGGACCTTAAATGCGGCTGGCCCACATGTCATTCTCATGGTGGTGGCGTGGTTCGCGACTCACTCGTTCGAGATGAACCGGCCGGTGGTGGCGTGGCCGTGGCGAGGGTGCCACAGCTGGGCGTCGGGGCATTACGAGGTGTAGATGGCCACACCGGCGGGTACTACCTGTAGTACATAAGTACTCCAGCTGAGGATTGATGCCCGGGACGAAATGTGTCACAGCCGCTGGATGAAAATTTGATGGTGCAGGAGTACGGATCGGAGCACAGCAGCGGAGCAAGCAAACCGCATCCAATCGGGTGTGTGTGTGGTAGAAAGTTGATGGTCGCCGCAGTTCAGCTGGACCGCATGTCATGCACACAAAGGCAGAGGAGCGGTGGGGCCGAGAGGGGTGAGGGGCACGTCGGGGGGATGAGGATCCCCTGACGCGAACAATCCTACCATTCTATCACTGACATGTGGGACCCATAAGCGTGGGTCCCACCTGTCAGCGAAGGAAAGGCAGGGCAAGGCAGTGATAGCCACGTCAGAGGATCCATGTCCACGTCGGGGGACGTCGTGCTGTGGGTTGGAGCGGCATCGTGGGAATCGCGTGTGGGTGTGGCAGTGGTAGAAACAAGAAACGTGATGGTCGCCGTGGTTCAACTTCCATGGACAAGTTGTCATGTCTGCTGACACATGTATATCAAAACTAGAGTGTTTATATTTCAAGCACGTGAACAAGTATTATTCTACTACTTTGGATCCATTGCAACGCATGGGCCAGCACATTGGTAGTAGTAGTGTCCATCTCTATCTCTAGAGGCCTTCCCTCGTTCATCCTTTTCTCTCACAAGATAAACTACTCATACAAATGCATCTTGATGTTCCGTGGAACGCACGAGGATGTTTCCTTGGGGGTCTCTCCAGCGCGGCGTGGCCGTAGTTGCAAGTTGACACCCCTTGAGATGCCGACATTGAGGGGCACTCATATTTCCTCCGATGAGCAGGTAAGATGAGTTTGATCACGTAGTAAATGCATTCTAAAGACTACTTCCATCTCCATTTCCTAATTCTCCCCCTGCCCACTGTTTCACAGGTTAGGCTCGGTGCGAGTGGAGATTGGCTTGCATATGTACGGGAGGGTACCAACATCAATTTGCACAACATTTACAATGGTGACACCGTTCCCGTAGAACCTTTGTCCAACATTGGGATCAGCCATGCAACGGGCCACCGCATGAATTGGTATGATGGAACCACGGTGAGATTGAATAAGATAGCACGAACCTTGCACATGGCGGTCAAAGGCAGACTATGCTGTCAGCGGCCGATTTGTTGCCGTACGAGTAGGAAGACGCTGTGCTCCTTTCTAACCGCATCTTCCCGGTGACAAACCAGGGGACTTATTTTGTATAGGACACATCCTACGATATACTCCCTCTCTCCCAGTTTATTTGTTTTGAATCTTTTCGTTTTATAAGTTCCAAATTCAAATTTAGAGCTCCCCATCACAAGTTGAGATTACAATGTCCATTAAATCGTTGCGTGCATGTATAGTAAAGAAACAAATCTCGAGTTTGGCACGAGTTCGTGCTGCGGGAGCACCACAAGCCCTGGCGCAGGAGTTACATTTCCCTCTCAGGGTCGTCGAGACTGAGCTTCAGCGCCTTACTACACCTACCTTTGAGTCAATAACATGTGGACCCGATAGGTGACTGGTCCACATGTAATGCTCCCGTAGGCAGAGGGGCAGTGGGGCCAAGAGGGGTGAGCCGCAGGTCGGGGGACGTGTGGTTTCATGGGTTCGAGCGGCGCCGTGGGAATCGCGGGTGGCTGTGGTAGAAGCTTGATGCTCGCCGCATTTTAGGTGGCCCACATGTCATGCACACAAAGGCAGAGGGGCGGTGCGGCCGAGAGGGGTGAGGCGCACGTCGGGGGGCGTGGTGCCGTGGGTTGGAGAGGCGTCATGGGAATCGCGAGATGAAACGTGATGGTCGCCGTAGTTGAACTTCCATGGACAAGCTATCATGTCTACGGACACATGCACTGCATACCGATCACTGGAAGGAGTAGCCGAGAAAGCTATATATGCGGATAAATAGTTCCTTATAGTCAAGCGGACCCACGCTACTACTCTGTTCCAAAGACACGCACACCATCGAAATAGTCCATCTATATCAATATACACCGAGAGGGAATAATTTTTTTTACAAGAGAGGAAATAGTTCATCCATCCATAATGCCCTCCTGCTGGTGCAGCCTTTTCTTCTTCTTCTTCTTCTTCTTCTTCTTCTTCTTCTTCTTCTTCTTCTTCTTCTTCTTCTTCTTCTTCTTCTTCTTCTTCTCATTCTCTGTGGGAGACGGCTTCGCAACAAGCTCCTTGGACCTTGCAGCTATCTCGAAACTCACACGGGCATCGAGGGCAGCATATTTTATCCGCTCGTACGTCAAGGGATAATTCTCCCATCCAGACGACCTTAATGCCACCGTCTCGTCACCATTCTGAAGATTTGTACCGAGCACAAAATTTGCTACGTCGAATAGGGATGGTGTCTGTTTATCACAATCTTCTACAGGAATTTTGATTCTGGTTTGTAGGTCAGCGATGCTTTTCAAATCAAGGTTGTACGGCTCCAGCTTCTGTTTGTCCCCTTTGATGGCTGCCCCACAGAAGTATACGTCCTCCCAAGACAAGAAATCATGAAGCTCACCTGGTATGGAGGGCGAGTGTATGATGTGGTACACCAAAACATCATCTTCGAGGCACAGCTGAAGGACGGCGGCACGCTGGATCTTCCCAGGGGCACGCTCCGTGTACTCTGCGTTGAGACCGATGACCCTCGTCTCTACCTTTTCGAGGGAGTTGGATACATTGTTGATCCACTGCCGAACAACCCTTGGGTGGACGGTGACGGTGGCAACTATGCGCATCGAGCCTTTGACGAGGACATGTTGGATGCTAAAAACCTGCATCTCGATCTCTTTCGCCATTTGGAACCGCTGGAACGGAGGGCTATGGTTTAGAGAATTAGGATTAGATGGCTAGTCTAACTGAAGTAGTAGATGATTATTTAAAGAGGTTAAAACAATGTGAACGCAGTGGGGTTTGGATGCAAATGAAGACGAAGGGGAGGTGAAGAAGCCGAGGAGAATCGGTTCCCGATGGAGAAGTAAATGGGAGAAGTGGCATGCAGGCAGTTGATTAGACGGCTAGGTAGACTAAACGAAAAGGCTATGCGGGTAGACTGATAGGTGCCCATCCTTCCTGATAGGTGGGACCTATGCAAACAGATAAAAAATGTGTCGTAGTTTTTTTTTGAGCGCGTGAGTGGGAGACACAACATACTCTGGTTAAGGAATACTCCCTCCGTTTAGGTGAGTATAAGTCACCTTATGAAAATCAGGTTTTCCCAAAACCTTTAGGCGTGGAGCATTAACTTCCTGCTCGATCCCCTCCCAGCCTCGTTAGCCAGCGTTCTCTTCCTCTGCTTCCGTGTTCTACCTTTCCATTTTTCCTCTTCTCAAGTGTGGAACGATCTGCATGCCGTCCTTGATGCACCAGAACGACCACTGCATGCATCGCGGCAGGGCGTTGATTGGGCATGCACGAGAATTTGGTTCTACTTGCAATATGGATGATACCTGAACGATGAAGTGAACAGGCATGCTAGCACGGGAGACCTATTTCCGCTATACAATACTGGAGTACTCATGTTCCTACTAGTAGTAGTAGTAGTAGTAGTACAACTGTGGTACACTTGATGGTCAAAATACTATTCATTCGGTCCTCACAGTGAAGTGACAACACCCTGCGCCTGACACTAGTCCAGGCGGCGTGTTCGGGTTACCAAAGTCAGCCTCACCCTGTGCATTGTGTAGTCTGTCACCGCCGTTGTACAACACATTGGCGCCTCGCCTCGTCTCCCTCTCCGCTCCCATAGCACCACTCCATCTCCATCTCCTTCTCCGTCTCCGTCTCCGTCTCCATCTCACTCTGCCCCCGTGTACGGTCGCCTCACTCGCCTCCCCCAGTACCACAATTCCCTCGCTAGCCGCTCCATCACCGACATCCTTCTCCCCCGTAAATCAAGCCCCCTTCCAAACTCCACCATGGCCGAACGTGAATCGCGCAGCATCCATATGAGCCGCGATTGGAGCAATCTACCCAGTGACATCCTCGACCTCTGTTGTTCGTGTATGGATATGTTGAGCGCCCTGCGGCTGGCTGCATGCTCGAGGGACATGCCCACGGCCATCGTCGAAGCGAGGCCTAAGCTTTTCAAGACACCCTGCTTGCTGCTATCTGGTCTTGCGAGATTGGCTCACCATGATACGGAGGCGTGCATGATGCCCCTCGACTTCAATCCGATCTCCATTAGCCGAAACTTCTTTGCAGGTATGTAGTGGGTCGCCGTACATCATTTCCCTCGACATCGATCTGATCACCATTGCCCGAAACTTCTTGGCAGGTATGTACTGGGTCGGCAGGAACTCCCACTGGATGGCTGCCTTCAGAGAAGACGGTAAAAAGTTGGTGCTCGTGAACTTCCAGACCTCCCATGAGATTATCCTTCCTCCGTTGGATTATATAGAGTATTACCATCGCGGTCCAAGTCATCTAGATTACTACGTCAGTTGGACGGACCTTGTTTTGCAGAAGAATGTAATCTGCCAAGTGCCCACACGACATGCGAATTACGCAGACTTCAAGCTAATTGCCTTGTTCGACCGCGGACTCGCCTATCTTTACGCTGGTGCCTTCTTTAGCTGGAGACAACTCGGCTTGCAATGGATCATCGTCAAAGCTGATACACACTTCTGTGATGCTATTGAACACAATGGCATCATCTACGCGATCGGCAAAGCAGATGGCACCACGTATTGCTGGGATGGCGTGTGTAAGTTGTTTCCGTCTCATGTTAACGATGACGCCATGACACTATTTGAACTTTTTGTGATGATTGGCATATCCCTGTTTGAGCAGAATTCGAGTAGAACTATGGCAATGTATTAGAGACGCCGTAAATCAGCTATATTTAGAATGAGTTAATTCATACGACTGTGACCGTGTCATTACAGCCAATTTGTACCCTGAATAATCAAACGGTTAGGAATATATGGATATTATCCTTATTTTACAGTAATCTATATACTACTACTAAATATGAGTGTGTATCAATGGCCATGTTAGTTTCCTCATTTTCATGATGTAGAAACATGCACCACACTGTTGGTTTCATCTAACCATACATTAGGGAAGTAAATGTGCACATGGAGAACTCTATATTTGGAAGTAGTGAAATCCTGCATTGCTTACCATGTGTACATACCTATATTCGCCCTTCAGCAATCAATGGCTAGAATAATATCCTCACAATTTGCCCACAGAACACGAGTATATAACAATGCATGGTCTGTTAGTTACCTTGAAAATTTTGTTTGTGAGGACAGAACATGATTACTCCCTCTGTTCCCAAATATTTGTCTTTCTAGAGATTTTAACAAGTGACTACATACGGAGCAAAATGAGTGAATCTACACTCTAAAATATGTCTACATACATCCGTATGTTGTGTCTATTTGAAATGCCTAGAAAGACAAATATTTGGGAACGGAGGGAGTACATAACATGCATGACATGGTAGTTTCCTGTGAAGAATCGATTGCGAGATAACATGAGGATAACCATGCATGGCACTTCTATATTTTCGAACCCAGTATACATTTCCCTGTATTTTCCTCCCAGTTCCAACAGGGACATATCAATGCTATTTCTTGCATTATCCTACTCATACTCTGAACAATGCTGATCTTACATTAACAATGCCTATCCTTTTGATATGATGCAGTGTCCCTACAGTTACTGCCCTTTGTAATCACACCACCTTTGCCAAAAACAGGGAAGCACAACTGGTTCCTCGCTCGATCAGACGACGGCAAAAGACTGATGATCATTCGGACACATGAGCCGGAAAAGTTATATTGCAAAAACCCCACTGTATACAAGCACCGTGTAATACATGAGTATCCGGACAGTGGCCGTTACGTCTATGAGCAGGATACCAGCTTGTTGGGGCCTTTAGGATTTTTTAGTTGGAGGCGGGTAAACAGCCTTGGTTCACACTCTTTGTTTCTCGGACTCAATTATCCGATTAACCAGGAGATCGCCGTTGGCAAGGACCTTGATGGCAGAGAGGCTCTATTTGCTATGGAAAACTGTGTCTACACGGCGAGCCCTAGGAGTTCGGGAGCAAACTCCCCTGATTGTCAACGATACAGCCTGCAGCCAAAAGAAGGTGAGAATGACAAAGGCATCCGGATTAACTTTGATCCTTGGATGTCTCAATTACGACAGGCAGTGATGTGGTTCAAGCCTTCAGGTTGATAGGTAATTGGGCTGTTGCATCGAAAGGGTGGAGTACTGGTGTCTCCGGATCACTGGTTGCTGAAGCGGGGCTGCAAATTATGATGGTGTTGGATCATCTCTTCGAATGACTTTGTTGTCTTTGCTGCTGGTTCTGGATGGGTAGTTCTTTCTTTTGTTATGCATATTCCTTGTCATTTGGTCATCCTCGTCTCTGTCACTCTTACTATGTAATAGTTGCTTCTGTTTAGAATGTCATTCTCGTCTGGATCACGAGAGTCTGAGCGCTGCAGATGGTGCGTTTTGGTGGTGTAGCAAGACTTCTTATGAACTATCATGTCTTGTTGTTTATGTCAGTAGTAGTCACTAGTCAGTGTTTGAATGTTGTATATATCGTTGTTTCGAACTGTTTATTGTCTCGAACTACTGGTGGGCTAAATGAGGGCATCACCATTCTCCAGTGTTCAGAGTATATCTCCTTTTTTCAAGTTATATAATTTGAGCTCAGTGTCTTTTCGATGATGTACACTTGTTTGGGCCAGTGAGGTGTCGTTGAATATGGGCCGAGTAGTAACGCAATGCCAAACAGGTCAATTATGACTCTCAGGCCGGGCTCTCAAAATATCCTGGAAAAAAAAGGCCGGGCTCTCCAAAAAAGAAAGAATAAGGACTCTTAGGCCGACATGTGGGCGCCACCGGTGTTTTCGTGCGCTTGCGCACCGAGAGCATATTAGCACGTGCTCGAAATTCATGCTACCTTTTCATCCCGAGTCTCCCGCCCCTCCCCCACCTCTGGAATCTCGATTCGTACTCCAGTTCCCCCAAATCCCCCTCTTGTACTCCCTGTACTCAAGCGCACTATCATGTCTCCGGTCAACGCGGATCTCCGAGCCGGAGATCCTGAGGTCCGTCCTGCCTTCGGTCGCTGCGTGCTGTCGCTCAACAGTGGCATGGCGGCGCTTGACGACCAGTTTGCCGGCAAAGTGCTGATGGTAACCATCACCGGCGACCGGCCTCCCGTCTTGCCGGAAGACCTTGTCAAAGCTCTTGGCATTGCGCACGGCATCCAAATAAGTGACTTGCTCATCGAAGTCTGTCCACCACCGGCTGATTTCTCCGTCAGGTTCCGGACAACTTTCGACTGCAGTCGTGTGTTCGAATCTTCCCGGCGTTTGTTCTGCGATGGCGCGCTGGTGAGCTTTGATCGGTGGCACCCAGGATGGGGCTCGGTGCCCTCTGAGCTTGAGTTTTTAACAAAGCTTACCTTCCACGGCATGCCTCGACGTGCTTGGAACAGCGAGTCCATGAACGAGCTTATCAACGACCTTGGAGGTGAGCTCGTAAGTATGTTTGTTCCTCCAGACAGCTGGGCTCTGACGGTCATGGCATGGATGAAGAAGCTGTCCACCATACCGAAGGTGATTGGTGTTGAGATACAGGTGCAGGAACCGGGGTTGTACTATTCGTCGCCACCAAGGCCGCCGCGGACCACGTTAGGGATGTACCTGTATCGAGTGTTCGTGCATGTCGAAGAAGTGGTCAATCCATCAATCGAAGTCCTACCGCCGCCGCTGGTGCCAGGGTCCGTCGACGACGTCCATTACAGGAGTCAACGTCAGACTTTCCCCGTGTTGCTCGGAACGATGGATGGCACAGGGCCTACTCCATCGCGCGGCGGAGGCCACTGCTTCTTTGGGAGAAGAGGCAGGGCTGGCTGCCTGGATGTGCTCTAATTTGAGGTCACAACTGAATCTTGTCAGATACTAGTTAAATCCGAGCTATGGGTGTGAAGCACTGATATGCCAGTACATTTGATTGTGACCTGTTCTAATTTTGTACCTGAACTTTTTTAGAAAGGGATGTACGTCAACTTAATGTGCTAACAGAACTTATTGTGTTGTCTGTCTGTTTTCTTTGCACAACATTCAAGATATTTCCCCATCGTTGATAAAGACGATGAACCGTTATGTACGACTTCGTTGGTTTCAACATAGCCCTTCCCGTAGCGATCCACTGCTTCCATCCTGATTGTGCCGCCTGCGTGAAATTTTTGTATGCAAGTTCAGTGTGCTATGATGTTCTATATGATTGTGTCAACTATATAAGTTTTTACTGAGCATCAGCAATGCATATGGCTGAAAGATGTATTTACGAGCATCGGCCGATGGGTCTCTCTCTATCTCTCTCTCTCTCTCTCACACACACACACACACACGCACACACGTGCACACGCACAAGTGGGACCCGTTGAATTATTTATTTGCTCGTGACAGCTTTTAATTAGGTTCCACTGTAATCTAACTTTTTTCTTAAGTTATTAATTGAGCTCAGTGACTTCAAAAAGTTGTACAGAAGCCTTGTTTGGGCCTTTCCGGCGTCGCTGAATGTGGGCTGAGTAACCATGTTCGGTTGTACTGTACTACACAGGCCTTTTTTTTCAACATCAGCAATGCAACTGGGCCGACAGTTGTACACAATATCCGGGTCAACTTGTTATTCTCCGCCCCGCTGGGCTGCAAACTTTCCTAGGAGGTATGCATTAGGCTTAACAAGAAAATGGACTTTAAGAAATAATAAATGGGATGTAATTATAATAACTGGACAGTTACTATGCACCAAACACGTAATTAGTTTGGAAAATATATTATTTTTGGAATTTGAAATTTTTAATTTCATTACTTGTTGCGCGCGCAATATTTCGTTGGATTTTAACGTAATACAACTTTATTTTGAAATTATATTTAACCTGACTAGAAATTTCGGATAAAAATATTTTGGATCCCATCAAAATGTGGGATTTTTTTTTGAATTCTGTTTTGAGCGGTTGTTTGGAATTATTAATCGTTGTCCTAGCAAGAAGTTGGGCTGTATTTTTAACAAACTGTAAATGGGTTGTAGTAAATTCCATTAGAATTAAAAAATGGGTTGTACATTCTTACAAATCGCAAATGGGCTATATGTTCTCTGCCAAATCCGAGCTGTGGGCCTACTAAGTTGACGCCTACCAAGGGCTTTGTCAACTTAGTCAATATAAACGATTCTAGCTGCAGTGATCGTACGATGTCCATCCAACGGCCGTAGTGCTTCTTCAACCTCTGGTCTTCTTGCTCCAGCCGCCCAAAGCAGCGCCGATCGTGTCGCGTGCTCCTGCCTCCCGTGGCCGGCTGTGATGCCGCGGAGGCCTCACCGCCCCGTACTACTCCCACCGCTGGCCAGGCCATCCCTCTACTCACCCACACCCCCTGTTATTCTGCGGCGACGGCAGCCTCACACCGCAGCCGAACCAGTGAACCCTCGTACTCCTCTCCGCGCGGGCTTCCACTGCCGCATCTTCCCCGGCTCCGCGTCGTCCCCTTCCTAGGCCTCGCCGTCGTCCAGACCACCGCCCTGGTGCTCTCGGCGCGGCGTGGTCAACGTGGTCAACGACCGACTTACATCGGAAGAGTACTGTACGTGGAGAGGCTGACAGCTGGGTCCAGGCGGCCGCAAGGAAGTGCCTCCTTATTATGCGCAAAATAATTATTCCTCCACCTGACAGCAGGGACCCACCGGACGGGCCACCTTATTTCGCGAAAAAAACGTTTCCCCCCTGACTGCTGGGACCCATCGGATGGGCCAGCGTATTTCACGAAAAAAACGTTCCCCCCACTGTCAGCTCGGACCCACCGCAAGTGCCTCCTTATTACGCACAAAAAATGAATACCCCCCTGCTAGCTGGGACCCACCATGGTGGGAGGCTGACTTGTGGGCCTACTAAGTTGACTGGGACGGGGGCCTTTGTCAACTTTAGTCAATATGAACGATTCTAGCTCCAGTGACCGTACGATGTCCATCCAACGGCCGTAGTGCTTCTTCAACCTCTGGTCTTCTTGCTCCAGCCGCCCAAAGCAGCGCCGGTCGTGCCGCATGCTCCTGCCTCCCGTGGCCGGCTGTGCTGCCGCGAAGGCCTCACCGCCCCCTACTATTCCCACCGCTGGCCAGGCCCTGCGGCGACGGCAGCCTCACACCGCAGCCGAACCAGTGAACCCTCGTACTCCTCTCCGTGCGGGCTTGCACTGCCGCGTCTTCCCCGGCTCCCCGTCGTCCCGTTCCTAGGCCTCACCGTCGTCCACCGCCCTGGTGCTCTCAGCGCGGCGTGGTCAAGGAACGACATCCATCGGACGTGGACTGTACGTGGAGAGGCTGACAGCTGGGTCCATGGCCGCAGCAAGGAAGTGCCTCCTTATTACGCGGAAAATAATGATTCCTCCACCTGACAGCTGGGACCCACCGGACGGGCCACTGTATTTCGCGAAAAAAACGTTTCCCCCTGACTGCTGGGACCCACCAGCTACATCTTCGCACACAAGGAAGTGCGTCCGGGCAAAAAAACGATTCGCCCCCTGACTGCTGGGACCCACCAGCTACATCTTCGCAGGCAAGGAAGTGTCTGACAGTCGGGACCCACCTGGTCGAAGCGTATGTAGCGTTGTCATTCTGGTCGCGAACGTGTATGTACATATATACTGGTGGATGTAGAGGCGCGCAGGTGTCGTATAGAGGCGCGTACGTGTCGTAGTAGAGGCGCGCACGTAGCATGTACATGTACGTACAACGGCCAGGGTGCAAGAAAGAAAATACGGCCACGTATGTGTACATACGGGCGGGGTCTCGAACGCCTACTCGCGCATACGTACGGCCAGGGCTCGTGTACATGGCTGGGTCGGAACGGAGAAACCGCTTCGTCGTCGTGTTCATGGGGAGGCAACGGAATGCGTCGTGTTCATGGGGAGGCAACGGAATGCGTCGTGTTCATGGGGAGGCAACGGAATGCGTCGTGTTCATCGGGAGGCAACGGAACGCGTGGGAACCAACCGGCTGGGTCGGAACGGAATGCATGGTCGTGTTCATCGGGAGGGCTTGGATGGAACAGGCGATGGAAACGAGGCCTGGCGTACCGCACAACGAAGGAAACGGACCTCCTACGTTCGGAACGGGGTCCTGTTGATCGGGAGGGGTCTGGCGTACCGCAAAACGGAGGAAACGGACCTCCTACGGTCGAAACGGGGGTCCTATTGATCGGGAGGGGTGTGGCGTACCGCAAAACGGACGAAACGGACCTCCTACGGTCGAAACGGGGGTCCTGTTGATCGGGAGGGGTGTGGCGTACCGCAAAACGGACGAAACAGACCTCGTACGGTCGAAACGGGGGCCCTGTTCATCGGGAGGGGTGTGGCATACCGCAAAACGGACGAAACGGACCTCCTACGGTCGAAACGGGGGTCCTGTTCATCGGGAGGGGTGTGGCGTACCGCAAAACGGGACTCCACGGGATACTGTTCATCTCCACCATCGACCTCCTCCAGCCTCCACGGGCTCCTGTTCATCCAGCCTCCACCGCGCGCTACTCCACCGGCTACTGTTCAACCACCCCTCCACGGGCACCCCTCCACCGTCTACTGTTCATCCAGCCCTCCACACCACGGGGTCCTGTTCAACCACCCCTCCACCGTCTACTGTTCATCCAACCCTCCACACCACGGGGTCCTGTTCAACCACCCCTCCACGGGCACCCCTCCACCGTCTACTGTTCATCCAGCCCTCCACCACACCACAGGGTCCTGTTCATCCAGAGGCAATGCCACCGCTCACTGTTCATCCAACCCCCCCCCCCCCCCCCGCAACGCTCACTGTTCATCCTAGAGGCAGCATCGATCGGCTTCAGTTAGCAGCAGTAGCGAAGGAATCGCTCGATCGGGTTCAGTTAATAGCCATCGATCGATCGCTCGGGTTCAGTAACGCGTAGCCTGCAGTGCAATCGCTCGGGTTCAGTTAGAGCCCAACGCCTCGCTCGGGTTCAGTTAGAGCCAACGCCTCGCACACACATGCGTATGTGTACAAGTGAAACGCGCATTGCTCGGCCCCCGACCTCCCACCGTAACCGGGAACTCCCCAAAATTTTCCTCCCCCTCGCTTCTACCACGGTTTTTTCCGTCATGGACGGCCCAAAGAATGTCATGCAGCTGCGTCTCCGGCCCGCCCAGGACGAAAAGCCCATTTTCTGTCATGATTTTTTGTCATAGAAGTAGGAGCCCACCACATCTATGATGATACCGGGTTTTGTCACAATTATCGTCATAGAAGTGTCATATGTATGACAGAAATTTTTTTCGTTCGGCCCAAAATGTCACGGATGTGTCTTTTTTTGTAGTGACTCTTGTTGTTCCATGTTGACACTAGGAAAAAAATTGAAATCGAGAAGAGGCAATGGATATCGTTTCATCCCCAAAGGTAGGACGTTCCCTACCGAAACCATCAGGCTTGTTGTGAGAAGCTCTGATTTGTGAGAAGCATATCCCCAAACCTGCCCCAAATGGGACAAAGAATTTACCACAGCATGTTGATGCCGGTCCATGATAGCATGCCAAGTTTCATGAATTTCTGACGAGTTTTGGATTTACTAGAATTTAAAAATCAGGTATCTCAATGTTTGCGGCCGAGTGATGGTGGCAGGGTATTTGGCATTCATTCTCATTTCTTGCATGGGACCTAAGCATGCAACCAAGGGCACAGATTTGAATTTTCAACCAATTTATATGCATTAGAGCATGTGCATGTAGTTCAAATTTGAATTATGCACATGAATGCATAGAAAACTCAGTTAATGTATAAAAATGTCCAAGCGAACCCTGAGAAATCCCAAAAATTTACACAACACTCATGTTGTTCTATGTTGACACTTGAAAAAGAAATTGAAATCGAGAAGAGGCAACGTATATCGTTTCGTCCAGAAAGGTGAAACGTTCCCTACCGAAACCATCACGGTTGTTGTGAGAAGCTCTGGTTTGTGAGAAGTATATCCCCAAACCTGCCCCAAATGGGACAAAAATTTTACCACGACATGTTGATGCCGCTCCATGATAGCATGCTAAGTTTCATGAATTTCCGACGAGTTTTGGATTTACTAGAATTTAAAAACCAGCTATCTCAATGTTTGGGGCCAAGTGACGGTGGCAGGGTGTTTGACATTCATTCCCATTTCTTGCATGTGACCTAAGCATGGAACCAAGGACACAGATTTGAGTTTTCAACTAATTTATATGCATTAGAGCATGTGCATGTAGTTCAAATTTGAATTATGCACATGAATGCATAGCAAACTCAGTTAATGTATAAAAATGTCCAAGCGAACCCCAAAAAATCCAAAAAATTGACACAACACTTCTGTTGTTCTATGTTGACACTAGGAAAATATTTGAAACCGAGAAGAGGCAATGGATATCGTTTCGTCCAGAAAGGTGATACGTTCCCTACCGAAACCATCACGCTTGTTGTGAGAAGCTCTAGTTTATGAGAAGCTTATATCCAAACCTGCCCCAAATGGGACAAAATTTTTACCACGGCATGTTGATGCCGCTCCATGATAGCATGCCAAGTTTCATGAATTTCGGACGACTTTTGGATTTACTAGAATTACAAAAGCAAGTACGTCAACGTTTTCCGTAGAGCCACGGTGCCGTGGTGTTCGAAATTCATCCCCATTTCTTGCACGGGACATAAGCATAAACCCATGGACACATATATGATTTTACAACCCATGTTGGTGCACTGGAGCATGTGCATGTAGTTTAATTTTGAATTGTGTACATGAAATGGCTAGAAAACCAATTTAATGTATAAAATGTCCAAACGAACCCTGAATAATTCCAATTCTTTTACGACACACACATAGTTGCATGTTCACTGCGGATAAAAGGTCTAGCAATTCAAACACCGTCCATTGCCGTTGTGACCCCATTAGTAATTCAAATCAAGACGAAAAATCAAGTAGATCCCACACAGTTTATTATAATCAACCGTGTGAGATGTAGCACAAAATATCCTGGAGCACCGTCGGAGTATATTACGCATACGGCTTACGCGAGAAGGTGCGACGGCTACAGTCCACAGCCCGCTCTGAATAAGGGACCGTGTCTGATGACACTTTGCGCGCCAGTTTTTTCGCTGAAGCAATTTCAAATTTTCGGCTTCCGCGGAAATATCTACCTCCCCGCCCCTCCCCCTTACCAAAAGCCACATTTCCCCTATTTCCGCCTTCCTTTCCAAGTTGAAACCTTCACCCCTTGCTTGCAGCGCCGCCTCCTCGCCGGCAACCCTCCTTCACGCTGCTCGGCCTCGCCTATCTAGGCAGGTAATCCACACCCGACCCCATCCTCCTCCTCCTTCCACATCCCACATGCCCCGACCGCCCACGCGAGCACGAAACCTTCCACCCAAATCACCGACCCCTCCACCAAATAAGCGCCGCCCTAAGCCATGGTGCACGTAGTATAGCGAGGATCTTAAGGAGCATTTGGCAGGAGAAGCAAATCGCAACCGCACGCGCGGATGAGGTCACGATGGCTGTCATTCATGCCGACCCCCAGATCTTGGAGGAGCACCTCGCCGTCGAGGCCACCGTCGATGCCTCGCGCGGCGACGCCGTGACACGGTTGGCTGCTTTAGACGACGGTTCGTGGCGTTTTCTCGAGGCCACCGTCGGTGCCTTCGACAAAGACTACGAGGTGTTTTCTTAGCGTGCACATGCTTACCTCATCTCGAGAGCCAGCAGGTTGGTGCCCGGAGCAGCTCAGGCAACTCACCACTACGACGAGGGCACCCACGATGCGGAGGCCTCGCCCTCTTCCATGTCCAAGGAGCCAATGCTCATCGATATCTCCGACAATGAGGAGTAGCTTGTCTTATTAGCTCACTATAAGGACCCATGTTCAGTTTGCTAGCTATTGCATCTCCTTAACAAATTCTAGTGGATTGTGCTATCTACTTTTACCATGCAATCTTCTGCTCTAGAGTATATGTTCTATATGTCGTGCAATGTGGTGTTCAGTTAACTGTTTGGTTCAATTCTGCAAATGTGATGTTCAATTCTTCAGGGTGCAATTTTCCAAGTTGTCAAGCATGCTTGGTTTGGTTAACTGTCCGATCTTCTATTAGGAGTATGTTATATTGTGTAATGAGGTGCTCAGTTAACGTTTGGTTCATTTTTTGTGGTGTTTAGTTAACTGGTTGGTTCAGTTCTGCAATGTGATGTTCAATTGTTGTGGGTGCATTCTGTTATTGTATACCATGTGAGAAATAAATCGAATTTGGTTGTACTAAATACATGAGAAACAAATACAATTGCTATATTTCCAAGTTGTTAAGCATGCTTGGTTTGGTTAACTGCCTGATCTTCTATTAGGAGTATGTTATATTGTGCAATGTGGTGCTCAGTTAACGTTTGGTTCATTTGTTTTGGTGTTTAGTTAACTGCTTGGTTCAATTCTGCAATGCGATGTTCAATTGTTGTGGCTGCATTCTGTTAGTGTATACCATGTGAAATCGAATTTGGCTGTATTAAATACATGAGAAACAAATACAATTGCTATATTTCCAAGTTGTTAAGCATGCTTGGTTTGGTTAACTGTCTGATCTTCTATTAGGAGTATGTTATATTGTGCAATGTGGTGCTCAGTTAACGTTTGGTTCATTTTTTGTGGTGTTTAGCTAATTGCTTGGTTCAATTCTGCAATGCGATGTTCAATTGTTGTGGCTGCATTCTATTATTGTATACCATGTGAGGAATAAATCGAATTTGGTTGCACTTAATACATGAGAAACATATACAAGTGCTATATTTCCTAGTTCTTAATCATGCTTGGTTTGGATAAATGGGTTTTCCATGTGGCTTGAATTAATCTGATGAATTTGCAATGTGCTTAATTATCATCAACATATTTTACTGATAGCATGTGAACCCTTACTTAACCTGATGACTAACTACCTTATATGTGTTGCAGGGAAACAATGGGAAGCACTAAGGTTTACAAGATGGTACTAACTATTATACCTTGCCTTTTTTTATTCCTTTGCCCCATTTCCAATATAGAGAAGATATTTATGCACATCCTTATTTTCAGGGTTCACTGATGATTACCTCTCAAACCACCTCTATGGTCAGGAGGCGAGGAAAGTTTTCATACAACACCCATGGTTCAATAGTGTTCCTGAAGAGATCGAAGGATGGACGGTCAATCATCCACAGGCACTGGCCTAAAGTTGCAAAGACCTTCAACATGAATGAAGGCTCAATATTCGCCTTCCGCTTCAGCAGTTTTCCAGATGAGATGCATCTGTCTATGTACCATCTATGATGCTAATTTCGAAAGGTTCTAGATGTTGCATGTGAAACTTGGTGTTGGTGCAGTTGTGTAATGGGGTAGCTGAGTGCTGAAGCTATATCATGTTGCACTCGGATGTATTTCAATTATGAAATCCTGCTTCCTTAATATGGAAATGAAATATATTATGTGCTTAATATGAATGTCAATTAGATTAGTAAATGGATTATTAATAATAGGGCAATTAGCCTGCTAATTGGGTTTTCCTATTGCAAACGGTTATTGAGAAAACACCGTGGGCGATGACCTCAGGCAACGCACACAGTTTTCTGGGAATAAACCGTGTTGGATCAATGAACAATCACACACGACATTCTCTTGAAAACTGTTTGCGTTATGCCACCTTGTGCAAACGTTTTCCTTGGAGTGACAGTATGGGATGTATATACGAACGGAAACGTTTAGCGGGGACTGGCTGTGTGGGATGTACTTACGACCGGAAACGATTTCGCCTGTATAATTGTATTTTTTTAGCACTACTGTACGTATAACCGTATTTGGTCGCTTGCCGGTCGCACACGACCTCATTTTGCCGAGCGTGTGTGCCAGGAGGGCATATCCCCGACAGTTTCTGGGTCTTGTGGGAAGGACCCCCCCTATCGCAGTCACTCACTAGGTGAATGTTCCGAACACCGTCGCGGAAAGGGGTTAAAAACCGTTTATATAGCACCGACGTGTACCACTGTATGCACATGCCATTTGCTTTCTCATCTTTAGATTACATGACTTGTCATCTCTACTATGATAGTCATGTTTTATCTACTATTTCTGTTAATAAAGTCATATGGTAAATTGCTCATATTTCCAACATTTCAAAAACCTTATTATAGGCAATTTACCCCGAGTGGTTTTGCTGCTTCCATGAGACCTCCTATGTTTGAGGGCATCCACTATAAGAGGTGGTGCATGAGAGCAGTCTTATGGTTTCAAACAATGAGTTGCTATGACGCCACTCTTGGCAAACCTGAAGGAGATTATGACGCTCAACAGGAACAAGCTTTTCAGAAAATGGATACCCTGTTTAAGGCTGCTTTCTTGAGTGTTCTTGGTGAGAACATAGTTGATGCTTATGCGTCAATTAACAATGGAAAATATATGTGGGATGCACTCGAGGCCAAGTTTGGGGTCTTGGATGCCGGCACTGAGTTGTACATCATGGAGCAATTTTATGGCTACGGGATGTCTGATGAGCGCTCCATGGTTGAGCAAGCTCATGAGATACAGTCATTTGGTAGAGAACTTGAGCGCTTCAATTGTATATTACCGGACAAGTTTGTTGCCGGAGCCATCGTCACTAAGCTTCCTCGCTTGTGGAGGAACTTTGCTACCTTACTGAAGCATAAGAGGCAGGAGTTTTCCGTTTCGGATCTCAGTGGTACTCTTGATGTGGAAGAAAAGGCGAGAGCAATAGACACACGTGCTCGAGGTATTGAGGGAGGATCTAGTGCCAATCTGGTACAGAAGAAAAACTTCCAGCCCCACAAGTTCAAGAACAAGGGCAAGTTTGATGGTAAAGCAAAGTTTGATGGGAAGAACAAGGCTATACAGCACACCAACTTCAAGAAGAAGAATGTCAAGAAGAAAGGTGTTTGTCATGTACGCGGAAATCCTGACCATTGGGCTCCTATTTGCCCTAATCGTTATGACAAGCGTCATCTTGGGAAAGGCAGAAAGACCGCTAATTTTGTCATTGGTGACACTGACATGAAGGATGCTGGGTATGGTATATTTCCCACTATTCTTTCAGTATGTCATTCTCCTGATTGGTTGATTGACACGGGTGCTAATGTGCATGTATGCGGTGATATTTCCATGTTTTCGTCTTACCAGACCGCAGGGACTTCCACCGTGCTGATGGGCTACGGTTCAAGTGCTTATGTTCGTGGCGTTGGCATGGTCGATCTGAAGTTTACTTCGTGGAAGATCATGCGGCTGAAGAACATGCATTATATCCCCTCCGTCAATAAAAATCTTGTTAACAGATCTCTTCTGTGTAGAGATGGCTACAAGCTTATCTTTGAGTCGAATAAATTTGTAATATCCAAGTATGGAACTTTTGTTGGTAAAGGCTATGAGTCAGGAGGCCTATTTCGTTTATTCTTGTCAGATGTTTGCAATAAAGTTGTTAATCATGTTTGCAACAATAGTGAATCAAATATGTGGCATTCACGTCTCTGTCATGTTAACTTTGGTTGCATGTCGCGACTAGCCAAGTTGAACTTAATCCCTAGTGTCACCACTGTCAAGGGATCTAAGTGTCAAGTTTGTGTGCAAGCTAAGCAACCTTGCAAGTCTCACATGACCGCGGAAACGAGATATCTTGCACCACTTGAGCTCATACATTCAGATCTATGTGAAATGACTGGTGTTTTGACAAAAGGTGGAAAGAAATATTTCATGACGTTAATTGATGACTCCACTAGATGCTTCCATGTGTATCTTCTGAAATCTAAGGATGAGGCTTTGAATATTTTCAAGATCTAGAAAGCTGAAGTGGAAAACCAACTTGATCGTAAAATCAAGAGGCTTAGGTCCGATCGTGGTGGAGAGTATTTTTCCAATGAATTTGATTCTTCATGTGAGGAACATGGTATAATCCATGAGAGGACGCCTCCCTATTCACCTCAGTCAAATGGGGTAGCCGAAAGAAAGAACCGTACTCTAACTGATTTGGTTAACGCCATGTTAGACACATCGGGTCTCTCCAACGCATGGTGGGGGGAGGCGACATTGACTGCATGTCATGTCCTAAACCGAGTTCCCACAAAGAACAAAGAGATAACTCCATTCGAGGAATTGGAGAAGAAGAGGTTAAAACTCTCTTATCTACGAACCTGGTTGTTTGGCGAAAGTGAATGTGCCAATTCTAAAGAAGCGCAAGCTTGGACCAAAAATTGTGGATTGTGTTTTCCTGGGATATGCTTTTCATAGCATTGGCTATAGATTCTTTATTGTATAATCAGAGGTATCTAACATGCATGTCGGTACAATCATGGAGTCGAATGATGCGACTTTCTTTGAAGATATATTTCCCATGAATGATATGGCTAGCTCATCAAATCAGGAGATACCTAGTTCATCGAATCAGGGATTAGTTCCAATTACTGAACCTACCATTTCGATGGAACACTTTGAAAATCCCGTGGAGGAAAACAATGAAGTTCCCACTGGGAGCAAGAGAGAGAGGACTGCAAAGTACTTTGGTGATGATTTTCTTGTGTATCTCATAGATGACACTCACAGTTCTATTTCAGAGGCCTATGCATCCGAAGATGCTGATTACTGGAAGGAAGCGGTCCATAGTGAGATGGATTCCATCTTGGCAAATGAAAGTTGGGAGATAACTGATCGTCCTTATGGGTGCACACCTATATGGTGCAAATGGGTATTCAAGAAGAAGCTTAGGCCTGATGGTACTATTGAGAAGTACAAGGCACGGCTCGTGGCCAAGGGTTATACCCAAATGGAAGGTGAAGACTTCTTTGATA
The DNA here is from genome assembly GCF_018294505.1 of Triticum aestivum. Lineage (NCBI taxonomy): Eukaryota > Viridiplantae > Streptophyta > Magnoliopsida > Poales > Poaceae > Triticum > Triticum aestivum. The sequence continues at coordinate 294,995,488 of NC_057802.1, read as the reverse complement.
CTTACTCACCTGTGGCTCGACTGACCACTATTAGAGTACTACTTTCACTATCTGCCTCACATGGTCTTCTCGTTCATCAAATGGATGTTAAGACTGCTTTCCTAAATGGAGAGTTGGACGAGGAAATTTATATGGAACAACTAGATGGGTTTGTAGTAAATGGTCAGGAAGGAAAAGTGTGCAAGTTGTTGAAGTCTTTGTATGGACTTAAGCAAACACCCAAACAGTGGCGTGAGAAGTTTGAAAGAACTTTAACTGCTGCAGGCTTTGTTGTAAAGGAAGCTAACAAATGTGTATATTATCACCATGGTGGGGGCGAGGGAGTTATCCTTTGCTTGTATGTTGATGACATACTGATTTTTGGAACAAATCTGAATGTTATTAAGGAGGTCAAGGATTTCCTATCTCGTTGTTTTGAGATGAAGGATTTAGGAGTGGCTGATGTCATTCTAAACATCAAGTTGTTGAGAGACGATGATGGTGGGATTACATTGCTTCGATCTCACTATGTGGAAAAGATCTTGAGTCACTTTGGCTACAGTGACTGCAAGCCCTCTCCAACACCATATGATGCTAGCGTGTTGCTTCGAAAGAATCGAAGAATTGCTAGAGATCATTGAAATATTCTCAGATTATTGGCTCGCTTATGTACTTAGCCAGTGCTACAAGACCTGACATCTCTTTTGCTGTTAGCAAATTGAGCCGGTTTGTCTCAAAACCAGGAGATGTGCATTGGAAAGCTCTAGAGAGAATTATGCATTACTTGAAAGGCACTGTGAGTTATGGAATTCACTACAGTAGGTCCTCTGCTTTGGTGCAGCCAAACTCCTGACTCTTCCTCGTCAATTTCATTGCCTTAATGGCAGCAGTCTTATCCCTTTCTTCGATAAATGGAGCCGTGTGACAGCTACCCAAAGGTACTGGAAGGGTATAGTGACTCAAACTGGATCTCTAATGCTGATGAGATAAAGGCCACGATCGGATATATATTCACTCATGGAGGTGGCGCTGTTTCTTGAAAGTCATGCAAGCAGACCGTCTTAACGAGGTCAACAATGGAAGCAGAACTCACAGCACTAGATACAGCTACGGTCAAAGCAGATAGGCTTCGCCGGCTCTTGAATGACTTGCCGGTTGTTAATAAACCTGTACCGGGTATCCTTATGAACTGCGAAAATCAAACTGTGATCATGAAAGTGAGCAGCTCAAACGATAACATGTAGTCATCAAGACACGTTCAGAGATAGAAGATGCCAAGATGGCGAGTTTTTATAACATTACAACATTACCCACGGCTGAAGGAGCCAGAGATCGCATGCTGACTACTTGCTACTAATCAACCGATCTATCCTAGCTAGGAGCGATCGTGCCTCCCTCAACAGAACCGCTGCCCTCCAGTTTTGTCCCTCCGCTTTGATCTGCTGAAGTACCTCGTTCACGGATGGTGAATGTAACGCCCGGATGATTATGCTACAGTGAACCTATGCTAATGATGCCACGTCACCTCTGTTACTGTTTCTAATCTTGCGTTAGTTCAAAGACTGGTTCAAAGATCAAATTCAAAATATGGCAAACCACCAAAGTTTTCAAACTTTGAAACAAAAATGTTCGGTTGGTGCCAGATATTGTACAGGTAATAATAGTGGAGGAAACTCATTTTTAGAAAGTGCCAAAATATTTTTAAATGAATTAAATCAGAAGGGAAAATAAATAAAAGAATAAGAATAAAACCAGAAAACAAAACAAAAGAGAAAAGAGAAAAGGAAAACCCCCCAAACTCCGGCGACGCCCCTCTGCTGCTACTAAACCATTCACCAGCCTCCGTGCCTGCCGCTCGGTGAGCTCCGCTATCTCCTACTCCCCGTTTGCTCTCTCGCGCGCCCTAGCTAGCTGCCGCCGAAGCGCCCGAACGCAGCGCCGCGAAGCTCGTCGCCGACGAGTCTCCGGTGACCAAATGGTCACGGGCCAGTGCCGGTTGCACTCACCACGCCCCACAGATCCTCCCCAGCCTCTCCATTTGTTCGCTAGCTCGCCGTAGCACCGCTTTTCTCGAGCTCCCGTACGTGTCGCCGCCCGCGTTCGTCGCCGGTAGCCGTCCCGTGACCATTTGGTCCCGGGCTCGTGCCGTTGTGCTCGCGCGTACACGTAGGCATCGCCCCGCTCTCTGGTTTGCCCGAACTTGCCCCGTACCACCGTTGTTGTTGCTCGCCCGAAACACCTCGCCGCCGGCGAGCTCGAAGTGCTCGCCCCCGTCCGTTCCAACCCCTCTAGCCACCACCATTCGACGCGCGACGCCGAGCCCCGTCGAACGCGCCCGGCGATAGCCCAGCAGACCCCGTGTGCACGAAATCCGCGCCCCTCCCAAGCCGCGCCGCCGTGTTTGGCTCGCCGGAGTCAGCTCCGGCGCGTCTCCGGCCGGTGTCTGACGTGGCGTCCACGTGGCACCGCCTGGGCCACTGACTGGTGGGCCCAGGGCCCCCTTTGACCTGTTGACTTGGGTCAACGCTGACGTGGCCGCCCCCTGTGTCTATGACATGTGGGTCTCGCATGAATAAACGAATTAAAATAAATAAATAAACTGTTAGTTAGTTAGTTGGTTAATTAAAGTGCTAAACACTCACTGACCAGTAGGCCCCACCCACTAATTAGGTTAATTAGATTAAACCAACTCTATTTAGTTAGTTCAGTCAATGACACGTGGGTCCCACTGGACCCACAGGTTAGATTTGACCCAGTCAACCGCACTGTTGACTGATGACTTCAGCATTGCATCATGATGACATCAGCAGACACTATTCTGGATAATGTTAGAAATGAATAGATAAATAAATTCAGAAAATGATTAAAACTTTAGAAAAAACATAGAAAATAAACCGTAGCTCAGATGAAAATGTTTTCTACATGAAAGTTGCTCAGAACGACGAGACGAATCCGAATACACAGTCCGTTCGTCCGCCACACACCCCTAGCATAGCAAACTCACAACTTTCCCCTTCCGGTTCATCTGTCTGAAAACGCGAAACACTTGGAATACTTTCCCGGATGTTTCCCCCCTTCGTCGGTATCACCTACTACTGCGTCTGGGCACCCCCAGCAACGCTCATTGTCATGTCATGCATCGTCATGCATATGTTTGCATTATATTTATTGTTTCTTCCCCCTCTTCTCTCGCTAGACTCCGAGACCGACGCCGCTGCTACCCAGATCGACTACTATGTTGACGACCCCTCCTTGCCAGAGCAACCAGGCAAGCCCCCCCCCTTGATCACCAGATATCGCCTATTCTTCTCTCTACTGCTTGCATTAGAGTAGTGTAGCATGTTACTGCTTTTCATTAATCCTATCCTGATGCATAGCCTGTCTTTGTTGCTACTGTTGATACCTTTACCTGCAATCCTAAATGCCTAGTATAGGATGCTAGTATTCCATCAGTGGCCCTACATTCTTGTCCGTCTGCCATGCTATACTATCGGGTCGTGATCACTCGGGAGGTGATCACGGGTATATACTTATATACATAATATATGATACCTGTGGTGACTAAAGTCGGGTCGGCTCGTTGAGTACCCGCGGTTGATTCACGGATTGGGGGCTGAAAGGACATACTTTCCCGACGGCCCTCTGTATGGATCTTTGTGGCGGAACGACAGGGCAGGTTGAGACCGCCTAGGAGAGAGGTGGGCCTGGCCCTGGTCGACGCTTAACGAGATATTGGTATTTGATCTGAGTCTGGCCACTGGCCTATACGCACTAACCAACTACGCGGGAACAGTTATGGGCACTCGACGTCGTGGTATCAGCCGAAGCCTTCTTGACGTCAGCGACTGAGCGGCGCGCGCCGGATTGGACCGTAAGCCTGCGCTTGTATTAAGGGGAGTAGGTCTGCTTCCGGCCGCGTACGCAACGTGCAGGTGTGCAATGGGTGATGGGCCCAGACCCCTGCGCGCATAGGATTTAGACCGGCATGCTGACCTCTCTGTTGTGCCTAGGTGGGGCTGCGATGTGTTGATCTTCCGAGGTCGGGCATGACCCAGGAAAGTGTGTCCGGCCAAAGGGGATCGAGCGTGTTGGGAATTGTGGTGCACCCCTGCAGGGAAGTTTATCTATTCGAATAGCCGTGATCCTCGGTAACAGGACGACCCGGAGTTGTACCTTGACCTTATGACAACTAGGGTACTTAATAAAACACACCCTTTCAAGTGCCAGATACAACTCGGTGATTGCTCTCTCACGGGTCGACGAGGAGAGGATCGCCGGGTAGGTTTATGCTATGCGATGATACTTGGTGAACTTACCATTTACTCTCTTCTACATGCTGCAAGATGGAGGCTGCCAGAAGCGTAGTCTTCGACAGGACTAGCTATCCCCCTCTTATTCTGGCATTCTGCAGTTCAGTCCACCGACATTGCCCCTTTACACAAATACCCATGCATATGTAGTGTAGATCCTTGCTTGCGAATACTTTGGATGAGTACTCACGGTTGCTTTTCTCCCTCTTTTCCCCCTTTCCTTTTTACCTGGTTGTCGCAACCAGAGGTTGGAGCCCCGGAGCTAGACGCCACCGTCGACGACGACCCCTACTACACCGAGGGTGCCTACTACTACGTGCAGGCCGCCGCCGACGACCAGGAGTAGTTTAGGAGGATCCCAGGCAGGAGGGTTGCGCCTCTTTCAATATGTATCCCAGTTTGTGCTAGCCTTCTTAAGGCAAACTTGTTTAACTTATGTCTGTACTCAGATATTGTTGTTTCCGTTGACTCGTCTATGATCGAGCACTTGTATTCGAGCCCTTGAGGCCCCTGGCTTGTATTATGATGCTTGTATGACTATTTTATTTTTAGAGTTGTGTTGTGATATCTTCCCGTGAGTCCCTGATCTTGATCGTACACGTTTGCGTGTATGATTAGTGTACGATTGAATCGGGGGCGTCACAGTGAAGCTCTGTTGAACACAATGTCATTCCTATGTTTCCACAGTGTTCAAGCCACTAGAGTGATCACCGTCCATGTTTCCTTCCTTTTGCTTTTTTGAATGTTGAGGGAGGTCCACCAACCCACAAGCTCAGCCTCCTACTCCGTCGTCCAGTGGGGCTTGCCCCCGTTACCCATGATGACGGACCAGACTTGTCTAGCGAGAACGCACCCAAGGAGCAGGTGGTCGATCGTTTCTGGCTCCTGGTCACAAAACGGGCATGTCGCCGAGTGTGGCAATAGTTGTCGCTGCAATCTGTCCACCGTCCAACATCTTTTCTTAGCCGCTGACCAGGAAAATATCTTGCATGTTGCCGGTGCTTTAGACTTCCAAATTTCCGTGGCTCTTGCCGTCTTCATACGTCCAGCAAAATTAGCACGACAGGTTGATCGAGCGGAAAACAAACCATCATCTCCTTCCAAATTCCAGACAGTTTTGTCTTCAATCCCGCCCTCTAGTACGACGCTCCGGAGTCGATCTACCAACTCTTGGATTGCCTGGGCGGCCATGTTGGGTGACACACCACGCCACCATTGCCCTGACATTGCTTCTCTCACCGTCCTGACTTTGGCTGCGCTCTTCTTGACGGCAATCTGTTGAATATCTCCATTACAAGAACATGACTCGTAAAAAGTGAATATCACAAAACCACAACTGTTACGATAACCATATCAACTTTGGGATAGTTATTTTCGGATAGCCACCACTCAGGAGACAAGTTGTTTAGAATAGCCCAGATTTCACACTTGGGAGCTCAAAGCAGTCATTCTAAGTTTCTAACGGCTGAGCTTACCTATAAGTGTTGACGGGATACACAACAGCCACCATTTCGGGCTCGCTAATGTTGTGTGGAGTTGTAACCTGCATAAACTAATCTTGACAAGGCGATCGCAATCATTGTGAAGTAGCGCAGGTGGTTCAATGATGGAACAGTTGTGGTTTTGCAATTTTTACTTAAAAGTATAGAATATCATATAATTGACATTAATATAAACATTATGTGAGTGATATGTGTATATCTAGCCACGTAAATACGCGGCTTACTACGCTAGTTTTACATGCTATATCAGCCAATCCTCGCGGATGTTAACTGTATGAAGCAGAACTCTGCTCATAATTGTCGTAACTGTCCATGCAAAGATCTGAAAGAGGGAGTGCTATGTTACTCATGTGCATACTGAAGCATGAAACTGACCATGAATTTCAGCCATCAAATGGGTCACTCGCTGAAAGATCAGATGCTCTGCGAAAGCACCAAGCGCTGTCTCCCTGGCGCGCGACAACCAACACCGTCATAGGGCACTCGCTGGCCCTTCTTGCCATAGCCAAACCTTTCAGCTTGGCGCACGTCTCATCATCCTCCGAGGCAGTGTCTCCGTTGGCCAAAACGACCACCAGCTTCTCCAGCATTTGTGTTCTCTCAAGGATGAATCTGAGGAATGCAAGCTCCATGCGCTTCCCTCGGAACTGGCTGAACACCACCTTCTTGACGTGTGCCTCCAGGCAATCAATAGGGGCTACCTCCTGCCAGAACTTGAGGTTGCACTTGCCACTGGGTTCATCAGCTTCATCGGACTGAAAAGATCAGTGTATGCTCAGTGTACACAAAGTTCTTGTAACAAGATATTTTTGCATGTACACCATCATCATGTTCCAAATGCATGAACAAGCATCCAGCACTAACTAGTAACTAAGATTTTTTTAATTAACATATCATAAGTTTTTTTATGCATAAGCAAGGATTTTTATCACCATCAACATTTCTTTTGCATGAATAGACAAGTTACTCTCTCGGTAGTTTTTCAGATGAACAAGAAATTTTCTGGTGATTGTTACAAAAAAATGCACGCACAAGCAATCCCGATCGACAACTTATCTTTTTTCTGTGTACAAGCATTATATTTTACTGCCATGAGAAGATGAACATTTCAGTTTTCGGAAGACCAACTAAAAGTATTACACATTTTTTCAGCATTTTATCAAACAAGTCAGATCAATTTTGTAATATCAAATATATATGTGATGCATATTTGTTCCTTGTTACAGTTCAACCAAAAAGTAAAAGGCATGCTCATGTACAAACGTACTCCCTCTGTAAATTAATACTCCCTCCGTCCCAAAATAAGTGTCTTGAGCTTAGTACAAATTTGTATTAGAGCTAGTACAAAGTTGAGACACTTATTTTAGGACGGAGGGAGTATAAGATTGTTTAGATCACTACTTTAGTGATCTAAACGATCTTATATTAGTTTACAGAGGGAGCACATAATTGTTGGAGCATGATAAACGAGGGGTTCTGAAGCATGAACGACATATTTTTCAGCATGAAACGTGTATATGGAGCATGAACATGCTATATATATGATTAAACAAAATATGAAAATATATCTATGGATCACGATGAAACAAATTGGATCTGGACGTAAATAACGTGTGGATATAGATCATGAACATGAGGTTATCTCAAGAAAGGAGAAGGAAGAGGATGGAGTATGTGTATTTCTTAGCATGACGTGCAACGTCTCGACATTGGGAAAGCATCTCAGGAAGGTGGGGAGCATCTTGGTCTCCTTGCGGATTCCAAATCGCACTTTGAAGGCCAATATTTTGACACTTGGAACCATGTTAGCCGGGCTCATCCTTGTTCCAGGCTGCAGTAAAATTAAGACTCAATGAGACTGGAAATCATTCTTGGAATCAAGGGGGACACATATCTCTTAGCCATGGTATACTATGTAGTGGTGAAAAATTCAAGCAACGGAGGAGAGCTAGGGAACACTAGGACACCTGGATGACGGTGTTGCCGATCTCTAGCGCGTGTATGCTTGGCTCCAGGTAGCCCAGGACGCGCAGCTCGGGGGCGTAGCCAATCTTCACGTTGGTGGGGAACACGCCGCTGGGGGCACCCGGGCACGTCTGCCAGAGGATGAGACGCTCCAGACGCGGGGTTGCCACAATGGCGAATTCACGCGCCATGGACATCCACAAGACGGCGCAGCGGAGGCTGCGGCTGCCTACGCGGACGTGAGAGGAAGGGTTGATGCTGAGGATAATCGCGAGCGTCTCGAGCACGGGGCTACACTGGAGCACGTACTCGATCTCCCCGGCGCTGATGACGGTGCTGCAGAGGCCGATCTCCCGGAGGTGGGGGAAGACGTGAGGGCCGGCGGGAAGGCCGGGGATGTCCGGGAAGTACCAGAAGCCGAGGTAGAGGCGGCGGAGGGATGAGATGAGGAGGACGTCGGCGGGGAGGTACACGTCGTGGGGGAACGGCCTGTTGACGAAGATGAGGTCCTCCACGCGTTTGTCGGCGAGGGAGCGGAGCCAGCGCCGCAGCGCGCGGTCGTGCGGGGCCATGTAGCAGCAGGTGAGGTGGACGCATCGGAAGGGGCCCGGGTGGGAGGCGATGATGCGGTCGACGGCGGTGAAGATGGCTTACCAGTCGATTCTCGGTGGGCCGCCGGGTTGGAGGAAATCGTCGTTGCCGGGGAGGCTGAGGAGGTCGGTGTCCTCGAGGACGAGCGGCGTGGAGGCCCAGAGGCGGCGCCAGCGCGGGGAGAGCGTGGCGGTGCGGGCGGCGTCCTTGGCGGGGAGGCGGGAGACGATGTTGGAGAGTAGTGCGTCCGGTAGGCGGCTGATGCGGTCCTCCGCGGCGCCGCCGGAGGAGGATGGGGATGGGGCGGAGAGGGAGCGGGTCCCACGGGCGGCGGAGAAAGGAGGATCGGGGAGGCAGGTGAGGACGGTGGACATGAGAGCTTCAATGGGCAGGCGCCGCTCGGATGAGGGGCGACGGCTTGGGCCTGGCATCACTGACGGTGGTGGGATGGAGGACGCGGTGGCGGTTTAGTTTGCTGTAGGTTTGCCGCATCAGGTTTTCTGCCAAACTATACTGGAATGTGACTGGTGCCACTTGGGAGTGACCGAAATGCTAACAGGCGAGTCTTATTTTGCATCAATTTATGCCTAACCACATATACAAAACCCAAACCAGGCAATCATTTTAGTGATTAAGAAGCAGCAAATTAAATCGCACTCGAGCCTCATTTGCTCTATGACCTCAGGTCAATCGCATACACTATCGAATTTTGGCAACAAATAAGCCAGCAACACTCAAGCATGGCTTACCTTCACCTTCATGGTTACTTCCAGAAACAAAAGGAATTAACACGATTCATGATTACCTCCAAAAACGGAAGGAATCAACAAGATTCATTATTGCAATTAACGAAAAGCGAACTAGTTTGTGCCGTCAGCTCAACCTTTCAGTGGCAACACCAACATAAGTTCTTTAATTCCGGTGACTACATGCACGGATGCACCTTCAACATAAGTTCATCAGCTCAACCTTTCAGTCTTTCAGAAGCTTCTGGCTTACAGCACATCCGGTAGAGCATATGCACCTTCATTCTTCAATTCGATCATTAAATGCCGGCAATACCAAACGCCGCGGATAATCACAAACTGACAAATCACATGATCGATACAATACATAGTATGCTTCAATGGATCATCATTGCAGAAAATTATTACTACTAGATTGTGCAAATTTGCAAATATCACCTGTACTAATCGGCACAAGAAAGAAATACAGTAACACATTTCAACCAACAATGCAGCACACAAAATGAAACGAATTCACGAGAAAATGGGCACACAGAATCACATGAAACACACAAATGTCTGCAATTTAGCCAGTTGGGTACAATTCAGCAGGACCAGACATTGCATGGACTACTGACCATCTAGCTGCTGGACCAGAAAACTCTACTACCATCAAGACAAAACATAAGCCAAGAATTCATAGTCTAAATAAGCGCTCTTGCCAGCGGATAGGCGATACTCAAACAAGCAAAGTATGTTGCTAGCTTAGCAAAAGAAATGGCAATGATGTATCACGATCGAAACATATCAGCTACAGATAGCACCTTGATCAGCTTCAGCTATCAAATGGGTCACTCTTGGAGAGATTGGACGCTGCGCGGAAGCTCCAATCACTGCCCCCACTGCTGCGCACCAAGATTGAGAATTTCGAGTCTCTGCTGGCACGCTTGGTGCTGCAAGCCAAAGTTTTCAGCTTGGCCGCCACCCTCTCCTCTGAAGCAGGGTCTCCATCTGCCAACACGACCACCATTTTTTGCAGAAGCTGTGCTCTCTCCACGACGAACCTGAGGAACACGACCTCGCTCCGGTTCCCTCGGAAGTTCTTGAACACCACCTTCTTGGTGTGTGACTGCAGGCATTCGATGGGTCCGACATCATGCCAGAACTTGAAATTCAGCTTGCCAGTGGGCTCATCAGCTTCAGCAGACTGCAGAATCAGCATTTAACTAGTTGGATCAGATCAACCAGACGGCGCGGACACAATCATCAGATAATAAGTTGAGACGGTGTAAAATGCTAAATGAGGAGATTGTAAATGGAATCTCACCATGACATGCAATGTTTCGACATTGGGGAAGCATCTGAGGAAGGTAGGCAGCACCTTAGCCTCTTTGCGCACTCCAAATCGCACCCTTAACGCCAGGATCTTGAGACTTGGAATGGTGGTCGTGGGGCTGGGCCTTGTGCCAAACTGCAATTTGTGTGCAATTCAGTACCAATCATAAATATGTGGATCAGTGCATATGCAAATAGCTAGGAGTAAACATGATAAGTCCATTAAAGGAACGAAGCTAGCTAACCTCGATGACGGTGTTGCCGATCTCGAGCACATGAAAGCTTGGCTCCAAGTAGCCGAGCACCTTGAGCTCCGGCGCGTAGCCAATCTTGACTCTGGTGCGAAAGTCCTTGCCGAGCCAGGCACCAGGGCAGTCGTTCCACAGGATGAGGCGCTCGAGACACGGGGCGACGACCACGGCTAGCGCGTCCGCGAGGGACATCCAGAAGAGCACACAGCGGAGGCTGCGGCTGCGGACGCGGACGTTGCGCGGCGTGTCGTAGCAGAGGATGAGCGCGAGCTTCTCCAGGACGGGGCTGCACTGAAGAAGGCGGTCGAGGTCCTTGGTCTTGATGTCGGTTTTGCAGAAGCCGAGCTCGGCAAGGTGCGGGAAGACGTGGGCGCCGCTCGGAAGGTCATTTGTGTCCGGGAACTTGTCCCAGAGGCCGAGGTACAGGCGGCGGAGGGAGGCGACGCGGAGGACCTCCGCAGGGAGGGTGTTCTTGAAGGGCCAGTTGGGGAAGTTGATGAGGACGAGCTCCTGGATAGACTTGGCGGCGAAGAGGTGGAGCCAGCGGACGAGCGCACTGCCGCCGCGAGCGGACGCGTAGTTGCAAGCCGTGGTGAGGTGAACGCAGCGGAAGGGTCCCGGGTGGCCGGAGAGGATGCGGGAGAGGGTATTGGTGAGGGCGCGCCAGTCGATGAGGCCAAAGGTGTCGCCGTCGTCGTCGTCGTCGTCGGCTTCGGCGAAGTCATCGAAGATGTCGGTGTCGTCGAGGACAAGAGGCGTCGATGGCCGTAGGCGGCGCCAGCGCGGGGAGATCGCTGCAGTGCGCGCGGCTTCCTTGACGGGGAGGCGGGAGACGATGTCGGCGAGCAGCGCGTCCGGGAGGCGGCTGATGCGATCCTCGCCGCCGCCGCCGGGGCAGGTGGAGGAGAAGGCGGCGGAGAGGGAGCCGTCGCCGGTGGAGGATGGCGCGGCGGGGACGCAGGCCAGGATGGCCCGCATGATGCCGGCCATGGTTGCTGGCATCGTCGCCGGCCTCGCCGGGAGGAGACGAAAGAGAGGGTTTTCAGGAGTGAGAGAGGGAGCAGTTGGTGGAGACGGAGAGACGGTGCTCGGCTTTGTCGTTTTGTACAAGGATGTAGGGTTTGGTCGCTGGCTGGGCCGAATGTCGAGGAGCAATGTCTCTTCTCGGCCCAGCAAGATGATTTCCGTGAACCTGTTTCCAGTTTATCATTTCAAATTACCCTAAAAAAAGTTTATCATTTCAAATACGCTTGTCCCTGCCAATAGTTCCCTCTCGTTAGGGTTTTCATTCTCTCGAAGGCAACTGCACCGCCGTAGAGCTCGCTTCTTCCCTGTCGCCATTGCCCCCTTGTTTCCTCTCAATTCACACTGAAACAGGGTGATCCTTGTGATCGCCACCCGGTCTTGGTCGGGACTCATCGGGGCTATGACGTGGTAGGGTTCCCACCCAAACCTTGATCGCTCCAATCGGGCTAGGAAACCAGATGGAGAAGAGCGTGCCATCAGGTTCTGCGTCCGCTTCAGCGTCGGGATCAACAACAGTCAGCGATGTGGAATCATTAATGAAGGAATTAGGGTTGCATGAAGAAGACTTGGATGATGTGGTGTTTGATGAGAAGGAGGCGTCGTCGGAAGTCACCAGATGGATGGTGATCGCCAGGGTCCACATGGATAAACCATACAGCCAAGCCTGGTTCTTCCAGAATATGAGGTCAGCATGGAATCTTGCTCGAGATGTGAAATTTAGGCCCTCGGAAGAAAATCTGTATACTCTCCGGTTCTTCTGCCTATGGGACTGGAGAGGGTTAAAGAAATAGGCAAAGCACGGGAACTGGCACCAGGCACTAAGTTAATAGGTTAGTCCATAAAAATGCTATAAAAAGGCATATAAAGCATACAAGATTGATAATATAATAACATGAAACAGTAAAAATTTATAGATACGTTGGAGGCATATCACTCTCTGGCGGAGTGATTCCGCTGAGAAATCTAAGCCACTGTCATCTCCAACGTTCCTCTCATCGCTGGAGGACTCATCTCCGTCAACATCTTCACCAGCACCATCTCATCTCCAAACCCTAGTTCATCTCTTGTATTCAATCTTTGTATCAAACCTCAGATTGGTACCTGGGGGTGCTAGTAGTGTTGATTACGTCTGATAGTTGATGCTAGTTGGTTTACTTAGTGGGAAATTATATGTTCAAATTGTTAATTGCATATTTATCTCCTCTGATCATGAACACAATTATGCTTTGTGAGTAGTTCCGTTTGTTCTTGAGGACATGGGAGAAGCCTTGTTAAAAGTAATCATGTGAAGTTCGGTTTCGTTCAATGTTTTGATGATATGTTATGTTGTTCTTCCTCTAGTGGTATCGTGTGAACGTCGACTACATGACACGTCACCATGTTTGGGCCTATGGGAAGGCATTGTGGGATTAGTTTGTAGATTGGGGTTGCTAGAGTGACGGAAACCTAAGCCCTAGTTTATGTGTTGTTCCATAAGGGGTTGTTTTGGATCCTAATGTTTAATGCTATGGTTAGATTTATCTTAATTCTTCTCTTGTAATTGCGGATGCTTGCAAGAGGGAGTAATCATAAGTAGATTGTTTGTTCAAGTAAGAACAACACCTTAGCTCTGGTCCAATCTCCCCCACATAGCGACTTATCAAAGCAATGACCGTGAGTCAATGTATCATGGTGAAAGTAACTAGATGAATTCCCGCGCGTCCTTGAGAATGTTTAAATCACTATAAGAAGTATTTTCGGCTTGTACCTAGCAATAATAAGGATTGGGCCACCTTGATGCACCATACTACTTTTGTTACTTATCACTTGTTACCAATTATCTTGCTATCAAACTATCTATCAAAACTATCTTACAACACTTGCAGAGAATACCTTGCTAAAAACCGTTTATCGATTCCTTCTGCTTTTTGTTGGGTTCGACACTCTTACTTATCGAAAGGACTATGATTGATCCCCTATACTTGTGGGTCATCAGAGACATATCAGCATCCCCAATCTTAATTTATGATCGTCCTCGAGTAGGTAAATGATAACAAAAAGAATTTTTTATGTTGAATGCTAACCAACATGTTCTTGATCAAACTATCTAACTTGGATATGAATATTGGGACACGAATGATTCAGGAAAATAATCTATCAATTTGACACTAAAACAATAATACATAAGCATGCAAGAAAACAATTATTGCCTTTCAAAATAATGATGTTAAAGAAAGTGATCCCTACATACTTAATCACGATAAGCATGGCATGCTCAGTATAGATATCAAATTAAGAACAACCCCGGTACCAAACCAAGCAATAAATCATACTTTCTCTCACTTCAACTTTTTAAACTTTCACACAATACTTGAGCATGAGACAAGGTCTTTAGCACTTAGGGTGGCAAACAGAATGGTGATTGGGGTTGTAAGAGAAGACAAAAAGGTATAAGAAAGTCTCACATCAATGAGGTTGGATCGTTAGGCAATGGAGAGGCCTTACAATCGATGTTGATGCAAGGAGTAGGTATTGTCATGCAACGGATGCACTAGATCTACTAGTAGAATGCCCGTACGTTGCCACGGCTTTTGAAATATTTGCTGAAGTTCTATAAACATAATGCATGTTAAATTTCACATGTAGAGAAAATATAACACGTGCATAATCAAGTAATAATTGAAGTCCACTTCATTTGCAATGTACAAAATGATTAAAAAGGGACAATTTGACATTGTATACATATAGAGTTGTTGTCTAACAAAAAATTGTTACAAATTAAAATCTGCTTGATGCGCTTAAGAAATTCTCGCACACTATCAGGAATGTGGTCTTTAACTCTATTTGCATGATATTTGAGCAAGTATAATAAAAACTTATTTCTCAACTCATATCCATCATGCACAAGTAAACTATGCAATTAGCACGAATACTTTAGGTCAAAGGTCTTAAAATGTGTAATGGAGAATACTCATTGTGCAAAGCAGACAAACCAATTCTTTACCGTTCCACCGGAGAATAAAATAAAAAACAAAATAGCCACACACATCCATACAATTTCCTAAATTAGTATTATCTTGAATATAGTGATAACAAAAATAAATGTAAGTAGTATTTTGAATGTTATGATAATAAAATATAAAAATTTACCCATCTATCCTCGTTGGAATATCACACAGAAATAAGGGTGCCATCTAGATATTTCGGAGTTCCAGCCCCTTGCAGCGACGTCGTCTCGGAACCTTTGCCGATGTTTTTTTTAACATCGCCAGAGTACATCTCTATCTCTCTCATATTCTGCAAAAATAATCATATAAAAGATGTACCTTTTGTATTATCATGTATAACATACATATATAAATAAGGATTATTTCTATGCACCTCTTCTTGTGGTGTTTCGGTCCGACCCATCATCGTTATGTCAGTGCCTATATCAGCTGATATTTTTAAAACATCATCCAAGTCAATCACTTTTTATCTCTGCTGAATAAAACTTAAACATATAATAATATTTATATTGTATTATATAAACATATACAATATATTAAAACAAAAGTGGGACTAACATAGTTGTTTTTGTTTGCAAAAAAATTGAGTACCCGAAATTAGTTTTTTATAGGTAGCATGAGGTGTCCACCCAGGGACCAAAACTCTCTGAGCCGCGGATAGGCCAGCCCAAAAGGAGACGGGCCGAGCTCGAGCCTACTACAATTCCTCTACGGGTTTTTTTGAGAGAATTGCTTATTTAACACCGTCTTAAAATTTCTTTCCCTATTTAACATCGAAAAATATTTTCTTCCCTATGCAACACCGAGTATAAAATTTATACCCTATATGACACTTCCGTCCATTTTGGGACTTAACAGTGTTAAATGATATTTGAAAAGACCATTTTATCTTTCATGTGGTATGTGACCAGAATATTAATACATGATTATGTAATGA
This sequence comes from Triticum aestivum, assembly GCF_018294505.1. Taxonomy (NCBI): domain Eukaryota; kingdom Viridiplantae; phylum Streptophyta; class Magnoliopsida; order Poales; family Poaceae; genus Triticum; species Triticum aestivum. The sequence goes on along the minus strand of NC_057802.1, from coordinate 294,979,880 downwards.
AAAAAGGACACGTCCAGCCCACTTGGTTTGCTGATACCAAGTTGAGTAGCCGAACTCAGTCTCACACACTTGAAAATACCTTTTTTAGAATGTGTAAAGCTAGCTATACAAGCAAGTACACACGCTGCTTAATTGATTTCCTGGCCGGCTATAGCGGTAGAGCTGCTGATCGATCGTCTGACGACTTTAAAATGTTGTGGCGACTCGTCGTACTTGCGTACAAAAAAAATTACTAGCGAACAAAAAAACCGGTTCAGGATTGGTGCCGAAGCTGAATGGGGGAAGAAGGGGAAGAAGGGGATGAGACCAATGGCAATGATGGATCGGGGAGAAGCGACTCGGGCCAGATGGCGGGTTCATATTACATGAAGGGCAAAAGTGTCCTTTTACATGCAATGGAAAAATGGACGGAAGTGTTATAAAAGGCATAAAATTTAGACTTAGTGTTATATAGGGAAGAAAAAAATCGGTATCAAATAGGGAAACGAAATTTAATACGGTGTTAAATAAGGAATTCTTTCGGTTTTTTTCACCTACTATACATCCTTATCCTCCCTGGACTATTGCTCAAAAAAATCCTCCCTTGACTATGGCACCGCACAGTTCATCTCACTCTCTCAGCTCGAGTACGCTCCAGTCCCCGCCGCTTCCCTTCCATCGACAGCGTTGCCGCATCCTCCTCTCCCCTCCACGGAGACAGTTGGCCCCTCCTCTCCCCGCCATCTCCTCCACGCCGCGCACCTGGCGTCGCTCGCATCCTCCACTGACCGCCACGATGGCTCGATTGGTTCGATCTGGCGGTGGGTGGTGGCGAAGCTTAGCGCGACGACGGAGCCTTGCTCCGGCGCTACCAAGAAATCTTCGCTCGCTGCCCGTCTTTCTCCGTTTGCCAACACCACCTAACATCGCCATGGCCGGCGGCGGCAACCACCCGGGCGCCAACAAGAGGAATCGCGAGGAGGCGGGGATGCCTAAGCGAGCCAAGCGAAAGAAGCCCTATAAAGACCATGCGGCGCGTGGCAGCGGCGGCGCCAAAGGGAAGCCGCAACCCGTCACAACCAAGGACAATCGGGTCGCAACAAAGGTATGGACATCGTTGGAGCATGTGTGTTGATTTAGAGTATGGGCTGCTTGAGTTTGAGCTGAAACGGGAATGTCCTTAGCTGTCTGTGGCAGGAAATGTTGTAGTCCAGAAATACTAAAATTTTAAGTAACAAACATATGAGGCACCGCAACCGCAACATACTAAAAACGCTTACCTCTGAATATGCCTGAATATATGCAGAAAGTGGTTCACCGGCATGGAAATTACATCAACAACAACCCTGCACAATCAATAAGTGCCTTCCTTCCCTCCATATGTTTCTTTGCCATTCCATTTGAACCCTTTGCTCCATCTCAAGAAAAATGAATGCCTCAATATGCGTCTATTGATAATGTCAAACCTATCTTTTCTGCAACCATTTATATTGGAGGAATAGCCTCCATGGATCTACTGTTGAGAAGGCAGTAGTACACCTGCAGAGTGGATAAGTTTCCCATCCACAGTGTAATTCCAGAGCACTTCAAGTAGATTATTTGTTTGTCCTGCAAGCAGTCTAGTTGTGCCCGAGAAGATCTTCTATTTTATCTTGAAATGCCCCATCAGCAATATCAATAGGATTCTTCACAATTTATGAAAATATTTGTACATAGTTCCACTTTGCATGAACTTAATTTAGGTCTCCACCTGATATGGATCTATTCAACGGACTGCAACATCTAGAAAAATTAATAAAACAGTAGTGCCAGAAGGTTAAAACAAAGTAAGTACCCAAAGCACAAAAAAATTCTTTCGTATGTCAGTGTCTGTCAGCAGCTCTATGCTTGTTTCTTTTTACATTTTTAGAAGATCATTTGTACTTGTTTCTTTGTAAATTAGACCTAGAAAAGGGAGCAATATCACACCATGCAGAGGAAACCAACATTTCCTACTTGATGCACAATCAATATATGTTCGAAACAAGGTGATATAAATGTCAACACATCTAGATGGGGAGGGTGTCAAGGAGCAGCGCCTGCTTGTGCTTCAGAAGTGAAGATGCATGCTTATGCATCGCCTCAAAGTCGGTCACATCGATGAGGAATGTCAGGTCGGAGGCATCAGCGATGAGGATTAGTACATCGGGGCCAGGGACTGGCACCACGGTAACAACACACGGATCGATCGAGCGATTCGAGCAAAGATTTAGATTAGGAATCATTGTATTGTAATAACAAACTGGATCAAACAATCGAGAGATTCGAGTGAAGATTTGGATTAGTAAACATGGGAGAATTCATCACCTTGCACTATTGCATTTGTTTGAGGTTGTCATTGGTGCTCTGCACATTCTCCGACCATCTACAAGGTGAGTGATAATGTTGACTTGTTTGAGAAGTTGCCAAAAAATAAGTAAAACTTTGGAGCAAGCCTTCCTTTCTTAGTTCACCTGTCGGCTTGATAATCCCCAAGTGCAGGGAATCATCGTAGCAATTCCCAAAGGTGGAAGTGATAAGTATGGAGTGTCGAACCCACAAGGAGCTAAAGGTAAGATGGTGGGAGCGTCGCCCGCCGCGCTGCAGCAAGCCTTTGGAGAAGGCCACCGACTGTAGGCAGCGCCACTCCCCCGCCTCCTGGCCACCTGCGGCTGCTGATGCCTTTGTCGTCTTCTCTTTGTGAGATCATAAGGGGAGGACGGTTATCTGGTAGAAAGTCCTAGGGGCGGGTGCAACAGTGTAGAGGTGGAGGAGGCATGGGGGCGGCGCATGCAAAAGTGTTGGAACCCTAGAGGAGAGAGCACCAAAATAGAGAAGACCTGGCTGGAGCGATTTGTTTCCTGGGTAGGGGAAAACCGGTTAAAATCAGGGAACAGGGGGTGTGGTTTTTTCTGGCAGGATAAAAATCGTTGACAGGGAGGGGACGTTCGAGCGATGGGAGGGCTACGAAGCGAAACGACAGCGGACTCTCCCATTAGGAGTAGAAATAAGTGTATGAAAGCTCTCTACACGAAACTAAGTGGGTGTGAATCCAACTTACTTGCTCATGAAGACCTCGAGCATTTGAGGAAGCTCGTCATCGAAATATGCAATTCAAGTTCCATAATGAAAAATCCCACTAGTATATGAAAGTGAAAACATGGAGACTCTCTATACAAAATGCATGGTGCTACTTTGAAGCACAATTGTGGAAAAAAGATAGTAGTGTGGTCCCTCTCTCTTTTTCTTTTTTTTCTTTTTTTTCTTTTTTTGGGTCATTTGTTTTGAACGGCCTCATGGACCTCAACCCCTCTTCTTTGAGGAATCATAAGTCTCCTCCATTTCATATCCTCACGGGTAGGGGCACACTCTAATAATGATGATCATCACACTTTTATTTTACTTACAATTCGAAACATATGAACGACATGATGACCGAAGATGAATGCATCTGGCAGTGTACCAGGATGTGCAATGATCTAGCGTAACATGTATTATAATGATGAATGTTGGATTTGCCACAAAATTGTTGGGGAACATAGTAATTTCAAAAAAAATCCTACGCACACGCAAGATCATGGTGATGCATAGCAACGAGAGGGGAGAGTGTAGTCCACGTACCCTTGTAGACCGTAAGAGAAAGCGTTATGACAACGCGGTTGATGCAGTCGTACGTCTTCACGATCCGACCGATCCTAGTACGGAAAGTACGGCACCTCCGCGATCTGCACACGTTCGTCTCGGTGACGTCCCATGAACTCTCGATCCAGCTGAGTGTCGAGGGAGAGCTTCGTTAGCACGATGGCGTGATGACGGTGATGATGAAGCTATTGGCGCAGGGCTTCGCCTAAGCACTGCAACGATATGACCGAGGTGGATTATGGTGGAGGGGGACACCGCACACGGCTAAGAGATCAATGATCAACTTGTGTGTCTATGGGGTGCCCCCTTCCCCCGTATATAAAGGAGTGGAGGAGGGGGAGGGCCGTCCCTCTATGGCGCGCCCTGGAGGAGTCCTACTCCCACCAGGAGTAGGATTCCCCCCTTCCCTAGTTAGACTAGGAGAGAAGGAAGGGGGAGAGGCGGAGGAAGGAAAGGGGGGGCCGCCCCCCTTCCTAGTCCAATTTGGACCAAAGGGGGAGGGGGCGCGCGGCCTGCCCTGGCTGCCCCTCTCTCTCTCCACTAAAGCCCATTAGGGCCCATGTACTCCCCGGGGGGTTCCGGTAACCCCCGGTACTTCGGTATATGCCCGAACTCTCTCGAAACCTTTCCGATGTCCAAACATAGTCATCCAATATATCGATCTTTATGTCTCGACCATTTTGAGACTCCTCGTCATGTCCGTGATCATATCCGGGACTCCGAAATACCTTTGGTACATCAAAACACATAAACTCATAATACCGATCGTCACCGAACGTTAAGCGTGCGGACCCTACGGGTTCGAGAACTATGTAGACATGACCGAGACTCATCTCCGGTCAATAACCAATAGCGGAAGCTGGATGCTCATATTGGCTCCCACATATTCTACGAAGATCGTTATCGGTCAAACCGCATAACAACATACGTTGTTCCCTTTGTCACCGGTATGTTACTTGCCCGAGATTCGATCGTCGGTATCTCAATACCTAGTTCAATCTCAGTACCAGCAAATCTCTTTACTCGATCCGTAATGCATCATCCCGCAACTAACTCATTAGTCACATTGCTTGCAAGGCTTATAGTGATGTGCATTACCGAGAGGGCCCAGAGATACCTCTCCGACAATCAGAGTGACAAATCCTAATCTCGATCTATGCCAACTCAACAAACACCATCGGAGACACCTGTAGAGCACCTTTATAATCACCCAGTTACGTTGTGATGTTTGGTAGCACACAAAGTGTCCCTCCGGTATTCGGGAGTCGCATAACCTCATAGTCATAGGAACATGTATAAGTCATGAAGAAAGCAATAGCAACATACTAAACGATCAAGTGCTAAGCTAACGGAATGGGTCAAGTCAATCACATCATTCTCTAATGATGTGATCCCGTTAATCAAATGACAACTCATGTCTATGGCTAGGAAACTTAACCATCTTTTATTCAACGAGCTAGTCAAGTAGAGGCATACTAGTGACACTCTGTTTGTCTATGTATTCACACATGTACTAAGTTTCCGGTTAATACAATTCTAGCATGAATAATAACATTTATCATGATATAAGGAAATATAAATAACAACTTTATTGTTGCCTCTAGGGCATATTTCCTTCATTCTCCCACTTGCACTAGAGTCAATAATCTAGTTCACATCACCATGTGATTAACACCCATAGTTCACATCGCTATGTGACCAACACCCAAAGGGTTTACTTGAGTGAGTATCTAGTTCACATCACCATGTGATTAACACCCAAAGAGTACTAAGGTGTGATCATGTTTTGCTTGTGAGAGAAGTTTAGTCAGCGGGTTTGCCACATTCAGATCCGTATGTATTTTGCAAATTTCTATGTCTACAGTGCTCTGCACGGAGCTACTCTAGCTAATTGCTCCCACTTTCAATATGTATTCAGACTGTGACTTAGAGTCATCCAGATCGGTGTCAAAGCTTGCATCGACGTAACTCTTTACGACGAACTCTTTATCACCTCCATAACCGAGAAATATTTCCTTAGTCCTCTAAGGATAATTTTGACCGCTGTCCAGTGATCTACTCCTAGATCACTATTGTACTCCCTTGCCAAACTCAGGGCAGGGTATACAATAGGTCTGGTACATAGCATGGCATACTTTATAGAACCTATGGCTAAGGCATAGGGAATGACTTTCATTCTCTCTCTATCTTTTGCCGTGGTCGGGCTTTGAGTCTTACTCAACTTCACACCTTGCAACACAGGCAAGAACTCCTTCTTTGACTGTTCCATTTTGAACTTACTTCAAAAACTTGTCAAGGTATGTACTCATTGAAAAAACTTATCAAGCGTCTTGATCTATCTCTATAGATCTTGATGCTCAATATGTAAGCAGCTTCATCGAGGTCTTTCTTTGAAAAACTCCTTTCAAACACTCCTTTTATGCTGTCTAGAAAATTCTACATCATTTCCGATTAACAATATGTCATTTACATATACTTATCAGAAAGGTTTAGTGCTCCCACTCACTTTCTTGTAAATACAGGCTTCATCGCAAGTCTGTATAAAACTATATGTTTTGATCAACTCATCAAAGCGTATATCCCAACTCTGAGATGCTTTGCACCAGTCCATGGATGGATCGCTGGAGTTTGCACATTTTGTTAGCACCTTTAGGATCGACAAAACCTTCTGGTTGCATCATATACAACTCTTCTTTAAGAAATCCATTAAGGAATGTAGTTTTGACATCCATTTGCCAAATTTCATAAAAGTGGCAATTTGCTAACATGATTCGGACAGACTTAAGCATCGCTACGAGTGAGAAAATCTCATCATAGTCAACACCTTGAACTTTGTCAAAAACCTTTTTTGACAAGTCTAGCTTTGTAGATAGTAACACTACTATCAGCGTCCGTCTTCCTCTTGAAGATCCATTTATTTTCTATGGCTTGCCGATCAACAGGCGAGTCAACCAAAGTCCACACTTTGTTCTCATACATGGATCCCATCTCAGATTTCTTGGCCTCAAGCCATTTTGCGGAATCTGGGCTCATCATCGCTTCCTCATAGTTCGTAGGTTCGTCATGGTCAAGTAACATAAACTCCAGAATAGGATTACCGTACCACTCTGGTGCGGAACGTACTCTGGTTGACCTATGAGGTTCGGTAGTAACTTGATCCGAAGCTTTATGATCATCATCATTAACTTCCTCACTAATTGGTGTAAGCATCACTTGAACTGATTTTAGTGAAGAAATACTTTCCAATCCGGGAGCAGGTACAATTACCTCATCAAGTTCTACTTTCCTCCCACTCACTTCTTTCGAGAGAAACTCCTTCTCTAGAAAGGATCCATTCTTAGCAATCAATATTTTTCCTTCGGATCTGTGATAGAAGGTGTACCCAACAATTTCGTTTGGGTATCCTATGAAGATGCACTTCTCCGATTTGGGTTCGTGCTTATCAGGTTGAAACTTTTGCACATAAGCATCGCCGCCCGAAACTTTAAGAAACGACAGCTTAGGTTTCTTGCCAAACCACAGTTCATATGGTGTCGTCTCAACGGATTTAGATGGTGCCCTATTTAACGTGAATGCAGCTGTCTCTAATGCATAACCCCAAAACGATAGTGGTAAATCGGTAAGAGACATCATAAATCGCACCATATCTAATAAAGTACGGTTATGACGTTTGGACACACCATTATGCTGTGGTGTTCCAGGTGGCATGAGTTTGTGAAACTATTCCACATTGTTTTAATTGAAGGCCAAACTCGTCACTCAAATATTTGCCTCTACGATTAGATCGTAGAAACTTTATTTTCTTGTTACAATGATTCTCTACTTCACTCTGAAAATCTTTGAACTTTTCAAGTGTTTCTTACTTGTGTTTCATCAAGTAGATATACCCATGTCTGCTCAAATCATCTGTGAAGGTCAGAAAATAACGATACCCGCCGCGAGCCTCAACACTCATCGGACTGCATACATCAGTATGTATTATTTCCAATAAGTCAGTTGCTCGCTCCATTGTTCCGGAGAACGGAGTCTTAGTCATCTTGCCCACGAGGCATGGTTTGCAAGCATCAAGTGATTCAAAAAGCCCATCAGCATGGAGTTTCTTCATGCGCTTTACACCAATATGACCTAAACGACAGTGCCACAAATATGTTGCACTATCATTATCAACTTTGCATCTTTTGGCATCAATATTATGAATATGTGTATCACTACGATCGAGATACAATAAACCATTCACCTTGGGTGTATGACCACAGAAGGTTTTATTCATGTAAACAGAATAACAATTATTCCTTGACTTAAATGAATAACCGTATTGCAATAAACATGATCCAATCATGTTCATGCTTAACGCAAACACCAAATAACATTTATTTTAGGTTCAACACTAATCCCGAAGGTAAAAGGAGTGTGCGATGGTGATCTTATCAACCTTTTAATCATTTCCAACACACATCGTCACCTCGCCCTTAACTAGTCTCTGTTTATTTTGCAACTCTCGTTTCGAGTTACTACTCTTAGCAACTAAACTAGTATACAGAGGGGTTGCTATAAACACTAGTAAAGTACACATCAATAACTTGTATATCAAATATACCTTTGTTCATTTTGCCATCCTTCTTATCCGCCAAGTATCTAGGGGCAGTTCCACTTCCAGTGACCATTTCCTTTGCAGTAGAAGCACTCAGTTTCAGGCTTGAGTCTAGCTTTGGGTTTCTTCATGGGAGTGACAACTTGGTTCTCATTCTTCTTGAAGTTCCCTTTCTATTCATTTTCCCTTTTTCTTGAAACTAGTGGTCTTGTAAACCATCAATACTTGATGCTCTTTCTTGATTTCTACCTTCGCCAATTTCAACATCGCAAAGAGCTCGGGAATTACTTTTGTCATCCCTTGCATATTATAGTTCATCACGAAATTCTAGTAACTTGGTGATAGTGATTAGAGAACTTTGTCAATTACTATATTATCTGGAAGATTAACTCCCACTTGATTCAAGCAATTGTAGTACCCACACAATCTGAGCACATGCTCACTGGTTGAGCCATTCTCCTCCATTTTGTAGGCAAAGTACCGTCAGAGGTCTCATACCTCTCAACACGGGCATGAGTATGAAATACCAATTTCAACTCTTGGAACATCTTATATGCTCCATGGCGTTCAAAACATTTTCGAAGTCCCGGTTCTAAGCCGTAAAGCATGGTGCACTAAACTATCAAGTAGTCATCATACCGAGCTTTGTCAATTGGTCATAACGTCTGTATCTGCTCCTGCAATAGGTCTGTCATCCAGCGGTGCATCAAGGACATAATTCTTATGTGTAGCAATGAGGATAATCCTCAGATCACGGACCAAGTCCGCATCATTGCTACTATCATCTTTCAACTTAGTTTTCTCTAGGAACATATCATAAATAAAACAGGGACGCTATTTGCGAGCTATTGACCTACAACATAGATATGCAAATACTATTAGGACTAAGTTCATGATAAATTTAAGTTCAATTAATCATATTACTTAAGAACTCCCACTTAGATAGACATCCCTCGAGTCATCTAAATGATCACGTGATCCATATCAACTAAACCATGTCCGATCATCACGTGAGATGGAGTAGTTTCCAATGGTGAACATCACTATGTTGATCATATCTACTATATGATTCACATTCGACCTTTCGGTCTCCAGTGTTTCGAGGCCATATCTGCATATGCTAGGCTCGTCAAGTTTAACCCGAGTATTCTGCATGTGCAAACTGGCTTGCACCCACTGTATGTGAACGTAGAGCTTATCACACCCGATCATCACGTGGTGTCTCAGCACGAAGAACTGTCGCAACGGTGCATACTCAGGGAGAAAACTGATACCTTGAAATTTTAGTAAGGGATCATCTTATAAAGCTACCGCCGAACCAAGCAAATAAGATGTATAAAAGATAAACATCACATGCAATCAAAATATGTGACATGATATGGCCATCATCATCTTGTGCCTTTCATCTCCATCTCCAAAGTACCATCATGATTTCTATCGTCACCGGCATGACACCATGATCTCTATCATCTTGATCTCTATCAACGTGTCGTCATATGGTCGTCTCGCCAACTATTTCTTTTGCAACTATTGCTATCGCATAGCGATAAAATAAAGCAATTACATGGCACTTGCATCTTATGCAATAAAGAGACAACCATAAGGCTCCTGCCAGTTGCCGATAATTTCAAAAACATGATCATCTCATACAACAATTTATATCTCGTCACATCTTGACCATATCATATCACAACATGCCCTGCAAAAACAAGTTAGACGTCCTCTACTTTGTTGTTGCAAGTTTTACGTGGCTGCCATGGGCTTAGCAAGAACCGTTCTTACCTACGCATCAAAACCACAACGATTTTTCGTCAAGTGTGCTGTTTTAACCTTCAACAAGGACCGGGCGTACTCACACTCGATTCAACTAAAGTTGGAGAAACAGACACCCACTAGCCACCTGTGTGCGAAGCAAGGCGGTAGAACCAGTCTCATGAAGGCGGTCATGTAATGTCGGTCTGAGCCGCTTCATCCAACAATACCGCCGAATCAAAGTATGACATGCTGGTAAGCAGTATGACTATTATCGCCCACAACTCACTTGTGTTCTACTCGTGCATATAACATCTACGCATAGACCTGGCTCTGATACCACTGTTGGGGAATGTAGTAATTTCAAAAAAATTCCTACGCACACGCAAGATCATGGTGATGCATAGCAACGAGAGTGGAGAGTGTTGTCCACGTACCCTCGTAGACCATAAGCGGAAGCGTTATGACAACGCGGTTGATGTAGTCGTACGTCTTCACGATCCGACCGATCCTAGTACCAAAAGTACGGCACCTCCGCGATCTGCACACGTTCGGCTCGGTGACGTCCCACGAACTCTCGATCCAGCTGAGTGTTGAGGGAGAGCTTCGTCAGCACGATGGTGTGATGACGGTGATGATGAAGCTACCGGCGCTGGGCTTCGCCTAACCACTGCAACGATATGACCGAGGTGGATTATGGTGGAGGGGGCACCGCACACGGCTAAGAGATCAATGATCAACTTGTGTGTCTATGGGGTGCCCCCTTCCCCCGTATATAAAGGAGTGGAGGAGGTGGGAGGGCCGACCCTCTATGGCGCGCCCTGGAGGAGTCCTACTCCCACCGGGAGTAGGATTCCCCCCTTCCCTAGTTGGACTAGGAGAGAAGGAAGGGGGAGAGAGGGAGGAAGGAAAGGGGGCGCCGCCCCCCCTTCCTAGTCCAATTCGGACCAGAGGGGGAGGGGCGCGCGGCCTGCCCTGGCTGCCTCTCTCTCTCTCTCCACTAAAGCCCATTAGGGCCCATATACTCCCCGGGGGTTCCGGTAACCCCCCGGTACTCCGGTATATGCCTGAACTCTCTCGAAACCTTTCCGATGTCCAAACATAGTCATCCAATATATCGATCTTTATGTCTCGACCATTTCGAGACTCCTCATCATGTCCGTGATCATATCCGGGACTCCGAACTAGCTTCGGTACATCAAAACACATAAACTCATAATACCGATCGTCACCGAATGTTAAGCGTGCGGATCCTATGGGTTCGAGAACTATGTAGACATGACCGAGACTCATCTCCGGTCAATGACCAATAGCGGAACCTGGATGCTCATATTGGCTCCCACATATTCTACGTAGATCTTTATCGGTCAAACCGCATAACAACATACGTTGTTCCCTCTGTCATCGGTATGTTACTTGCCCGAGATTCGATCGTCGGTATCTCGATACCTAGTTCAATCTCGTTACCGGCAAATCTCTTTACTCGTTCCGTAATACATCATCCCACAACTAACTCATTAGTCACATTGCTTGCAAGGCTTATAGTGATGTGCATTACCGAGAGGGCCCACAGATACCTCTCCGACAATCGGAGTGACAAATCCTAATCTCGATCTATGCCAACTCAACAAACACTATCGGGGACACCTGTAGAGCACCTCTGTAATCACCCAGTTACGTTGTGATGTTTGGTAGCACACAAAGTGTTCCTCCGGTATTCGGGAGTTGCATAATCTCATAGTCATAGGAACATGTATAAGTCATGAAGAAAGCAATAGCAACATACTAAACGATCAAGTGCTAAGCTAACAGAATGGGTCAAGTCAATCACATCATTCTCTAATGATGTGATCCCGTTAATCAAATGACAACTCATGTCTATGGCTAGGAAACTTAACCATCTTTGATTCAACGAGCTAGTCAAGTAGAGGCATACTAGTGACACTCTGTTTGTCTATGTATTTACACATGTACTAAGTTTTGGGTTAATACAATTCTAGCATGAATAATAAACATTTATCATGATATAAGGAAATATAAATAACAACTTTATTATTGCCTCTAGGGCATATTTCCTTTGAAAATATCATGTCAGCTATCTATGATCATGCATAGCAATATGACAATGACTGCTCAAGTCATATGAAAAGTAACAATGTAAGTTGAATGGCAATATATCTCGAAATGACTATGGAAATGCCATGATAGGTAGGTATGGTGGCTGTTTTGAACAAGGATATAAGGTGGCTTTTGTGTGAAATATCATATCATTTCACGTAGTTGGATGCACTGGCGAAGTTTGCACCAAGTATCAAGGTGAGAGAGGGAAATTCACGGTACGGAAGAGGCTAGGAAAATATTGATAGGTGTAAATGCTTTCAGACCAAAGACTCACATTCAACATAAAGAACTCAAGTATTTATTATGAAAACTTAGTTAGCCCTTGAAGCAAAGTATAACTTGCATGCTCCTAGGGAGGAGGTTGGGAGGAGTTAACCATCGCACGGCCTGATCCGAACACACAAAGGTTTATTCAATCAATGATAAATTATACTCCGACCTCACCGCTAATGCCAGCAGCCACCCCTTTCATGACTAGAGTGTAATTGCCCGAGATCGGCGCTTGATGACACACAAGTATATGGGATCAATCGTAGTCCTTTCAATAAGTAAGAGTGTCGAACCCAACAAGGAGCAGAAGGAAATGACAAGTGGTTTTCAGCAAGGTATTCTCTGCAAGCACTGAAATTATAAGTAACGAGTAGTTTGATAGCAAGATAATTTGTAACGAGCAAGTAACGATAGTAGTAACAAAAGGTGCAGCAAGGTAGCCCGATCCTTTTGAGGCAAAGGACAGGCCAAAACAGTCTCTTATGATAAGCAAAGCGTTCTTGAGGGTACACGGGAATTTCATGTAGTCACTTTCATCATGTTGGTTCGATTTGTGTTCGCTACTTTGATAATTTGATATGTGGGTGGACCGGTGCTTAGGTGTTGTTCTTACTTGAACAAACATCCTACTTATGATTAACCCCCTCGCAAGCATCCGCAACTACGAGAAAGTATTAGAATAAATTCTAACCATAGCATTAAACTTTTGGATCCAAATCAGTCCCTTACGGAATAGCGCATAAACTAGGGTTTAAGCTTCTGTCACTATCGCAACCCATCATCTAATAACTACTCCACAATGCATTCCCTTAGGCCCAAATATGGTGAAGTTTCATGTAGTCAACGTTCACATGACACCACTAAGGGAATCACAATATACATACCATCAAAATATCGAATACATATAAAATTCACATGATTACTTGCAACAAGATTTCTCCCGTGACCTGAAGAACAAAAGTAATTACTCACAAATGATAAGCATGTTCAAGATCAGAGGCGTATTAAATAGCATATTGGATCTGAACATATAATCTTCCACCAAATAAACCATATATTAATCAACTACAAGATGTAATCAACACTACTAGTCACCCACAAGCACCAATCTATTGTTCCGGTACAAAGATTGAACACAAGTGATGAACTAGGGTTTGAGAGGAGATGTTGCTGTTGAAGATGTTGATGGAGATTGCCCTCCCCAAGATGGGAGAGTTGTTGGTGATGATGATGACGATGATTTCCCCCTCCGGGAGGGCAGTTCCCCCGCGGAATCGCTCCACCGGAGGGCAAAAGTGCTCCTGCCCAAGTTCCCCCTCGAGACGGCGGTGCTTCATCCCGAAATTCCTCTCGTTATTTTTTAGGTCAAAATGACATATATACCAGAAGAGGGGCACCAGAGGTGGGCCGAGGAGGGCACAACCCACCAGGGCGCACCTGGGCTCCCTGGCGCGCCCACCTGGTGGGCCCCCTCTGGTACTTATTTGCTCCATTATTTCTTATATATTCCATAAAAAATCTCTGCAAAGTTTCAGCTCATTTGGAGTTGTGCATAATAGGTAGCCTGACGTAGCTTTTTCAGGTCCAGATTTCCAGCTGCCGGAATTCTCCCTCTTTGTGTGAACCTTGCATATTATGAGAGAAAAGACATTAGAATTACTCCAAAAAGCATTATTATGCATAAAAACAATATAAATAATAGTAGGAAAACATGATGCAAAATGCACGTATCAGCGCTCTAGATGCCTTCCATACTTTCGTGATAGTCATGTTAATTATTTGTTTGTTGCATTCATCATAGCATCATTCGCATTGCGTCGGCACTCCGTTGTTGTTATTTTTCAAAACTTGCGTCTGTTCATAGTTACCGGTTCTCCTCGTTGTTGTCGTTGACCATTTTGAGAGCATCCACACTTACACACGCCCGCGACATCACCTAATAATTATTTTCCAAGTGGGAATAAAACGTTCTCGGAACGGATTGAAAATTTGTGTGCGTTCTTGTTATATCGTAGGTAGACCACCTGTTGGGGATATTCCCCACGACCATGACCTAGTTCGAGGCATGAACCGACGAAATACCAGAGGCATTATGGGCCACCTTGAATTCCGGGTCATGATGAAGCAACAAGGAAAGGATGGAGGATCCATAGCAAGACCGGGTTAAAGGTCGGCTTATGAATATGACGTGTGGGCCGGCTCAAGGAGAAGGCCGAAGAGAAGAATTCCCAAACTAGGGAGACAAGATGAATAGAAGATAGAGTAGGATACGTGTTAATAGTTCAACCCATAATCATATATAAACCTTGGTGATTCAACCTATTATATAAATGGGAGCCCCCAAGAGAAAAGACTAAGTTTCAATCTCACGAAAGCTAGGTTAGCGAATCCGCATCCTTGTAATTGAGATCATCGTCAATATCAATGAAGCAGGAAGTAGGTCTTTACCTCCATTGTGAGGGGACGAACCTAGGTAAACTTGTGTCCTTCGTTCCCGATCAACACCGTTCAAGTAACCACCTAGTTGTGATGGCCTCCAGACTTAGTCCTTTCATGAGGACATCTGCCATGACAAAACCACGACAGCTGGCGCCCACCGTGGTGCCTGCGCATTGTGGTGTTGAGTTCTTGGAGGGTGCTCTCCCAGGGATCGAGGGATACGTAATCGGCCGGATGATGAAGAGTCGCTGAGGCAAACTCTACATCGATGATTCAGACTGGGGGCCCGAGCACTACAAAAAAACACTTCCGTGATGATACATGTTTGTCACAGTAGGTCACGTTTTTTGTCATGCATGTACATGCATGACGATTTTATGACAGAATCAAGATAGTCATACCTGTGCTGTCGTAGAAGTGTTCCATTACAATACCAAAATTATCATCACGGTAGTGTCCACTTCCATGATGAAAAATGGCGCGTCATGGAAGTGCTTTCGTCAAGGGTAACCGACACATGGCATCCACCGTAACAGCCCGGACCAATGGGGATTTTCCACGTGTAAAATTATCATTGGCTGGAGGAAACATGTGTCGGCTCCTCGGTGGCCAGATGTCATCCATCCAATGGAGGAGACATGCCCATGATAAGTCGACATGTGGCAGGGCCCAACAGAGGCCCATATAGGTTAAAAAGGTCGGCCCAATCAAAGGCCCGTAGTATTTATTCGGGTACTAGTGGGCCAGCCCAATAACGGCCTGTTTAAACATGGCCCATTTACGACCCGAAGCCAGATCTGGCCCGTTAATTGTTCGCCAAATATTTGGGCCCAATTATGGCCTAGTGACATTTCGGCCTGTTCGAGGCCCGATGTAGACATGGGCCCATTTCAGCCCGTTGTGTCTTTCGGCCTGGGAATGGCCCGTGCTGCCCATGGGCCATATATGGTCCGATGCGACATCTAGCCCTCTAACGGCCCATGATAAAGGTGGCAACAGTTCAGCCCAACGTGACTTTGGGCCTGTTAAAGGCCTGTCATATAATTCGGCCCGTTGATGCCTCTACTAAGCTTTCGGACTCTTAAAGGCCCATGATATCGGTGGGCCAACTAAGGCCCGAGATATGTTTCAGCCTGGTAATGGTCCCTCATATAACTGGGCCAAAAAAGGCCCGGTCTACATTTTAGCCTGCTGAAGGCCCGTCGACGACTAGTGAAAATTGAAGCCCAACATGCATTTCGGCCTGCTAAAGGCCCATGGTTTCTTCTGGGCTGTAACAGGCCAGCAGAATATTCAGCCTATTAATGGCCCAAAGCTACATGGGCCCAACTAAGTGTTGGGTCCACTAAAGGCCCAACTAAACTTTGGGCCGAATATATGCCCGTGTAAGTTGTGGGCCTGGCGCAAAGTGTGAAGGCCCCAATGGCCTTTCAGGCCCAAGAAAGTTGCAGGCCGGCCCAATTGTGGCCCACTAAAAAGCAGGCTCGTTAGAGGCGAATGTTTCGGCTTGGTCGACTACATCAGATTTTCTCCATTTTTTTCGGATAGCGAATGATGGCAGTAACTAGTAGGAATTAAGAACAAACCTACTCTATATGATAAATAAATTACGACATAGTAACTTAGAATAAACCTACACTATACAATAAAGGATTTATGGTAAATTGCATCCACTGACGTCGAAGTTCGCCACCAGTGATCATAAAGCGCAACGAAGAAGCAGATTACAAAAACTGGGCACCATTGCAGCATAACAAAATAGTACTGAACCAGGACCGCTTCCAAGACAGTTCAAGAAAGGTTAGCCTTACGCGGGAACTGTTGCGCAAGCTGCTGAGCAAGGCTGTGAGACCGGCCTAGCATGTCGGTCATAGCTTCCAGGTGTAGCTATTTAGCAATGACGTTCTCATTGTTGTTCTCCGCAATCTTTCTTAGAGATAGGACTTCAAGTCGAAGTTGAGTTGCAGAATGCCTTTCTGCTAGAACTTGGGACTAAAGAAGTCGAACTGATTCAGACAGTGAATTCTGTGAGCTTGTCTGATTGCTAGTCTCAAGTAACTTGCACACTGCATCAAGACAAGACTTTGGGGTTGTCTCGCTATCTTCAAGATGTTTTGCATTCTTTGCTACAATATATCTTGGGTTGGTCTCACAGCCTTCAGCAGACTTGTGCATGCCATCAGGCATATCACCCTGAAACAAGCAGCGAGATGACATGTTTTGCACGTGTATAAACAAAGATGATAATTGTGCTATCAATTCCATCCAATTTCAAATTAGAAAATAAAGAGTAAGTTTAAAATATCAATAGCATAATTTTGCATTGTTCATAATGCGGGGAGCTTCACCACACTACTAGATTACCATGTCAACAAAACAAGCATAGATGAAGGGCAAAGACAATCATTGTATCTATTTTGGTTAATGTGCATGGCATGTTGTTCATATCATCAACCACATCAGTAAGATAAAACAGGAGATGACAAGGTGCAAACATGGGCTGCTTCACCACACACTGGATTATAGATCCACAAAAACAAGCATACATATAGGGAGTATTGAGTAATGTGCATGGTATGAATAAGGAATTTGGTTTTACGAGTAAAACTTGGAACTTACGGTTGTTGCGAACATGCATTTTGATAGAAACAACAAACTAAACAGCAGTTAACGATAGGGAGTATGAGCAAATTAAACAACAGTTGAGGATAAAGGCTTTAGAAGGACTGATTTACATTAATAGTTAACACCGGCTTTATAATGCCCTTCTCCATGTCAAGGGAAGGATAACTCAAGAATTTCAGCACATAATCTTCTTCATAAGCATTGCATGTACTCTACATTTTGTAGAAAGTAATTATAGATATGATAATACTGGAAGGGATAGAGGATAATGAAGATAAGATGCAGATTGATGCTACATAATCAAGTGCCAATCCATGGAAGTACAAGCGTTACAGGACAAAATGTACTGACAAGAGCAATGGGCTACACTTCTGCACTGGCATTGTCTGTGTATTCAACTTTTTGGTAAGATTAAATATAGATCTGATATTTTTTAGTAAATGGTGGGCGAGGGAGATAAGATGTAGAATGCTACATAATGAACCAATCCCTCTTCCCATAATATAAGAGTGTTTTGAACACTGGTGTACTATACAAAAAGTTCTTATATTATGGGACAGAGGGAGCAGCTGTTAATGTAAGTACAATGATAGACAACGTTCAGTCCTTACAAGAGGACTGCAGAGCTAAACCTCTTCAAAAGCATTGGGTTGATTCTAAATTTATGTAAGAGTCCATACGGATCTTATAATGTCCACCAAATGGATGATAACGAGGTTAACATGTGCAGTGATGCTACATAATCAACCAGCTATGAAAGTAAGTATGGACATACAGGGCAAGAGGTACTCACAAGAGCAATGTAGTGTGTAGTATAGTTGCGAGATTCTGTGGTCCCATGAGAATGAATGTTCTTCTGCAAACAGTTTTCGTACAAGTGTGACATTAAGGTACATACAGAAATGTAGTTCAAATTGTGATGTGATATCATAGACAGTACCTTACGCTGCAGACGAGACCAATGTGTAACAAGATTATTCCAGTCACTGTCTGATAAATGTAGCACCGGAGACTTTACAGAAATTTCGTTTAGAGGCTTGCCATCGAAGTGCGCTTGCCTCAGGTAGGAACGATACTTCATCAACGAGTGCTTGAAAAGCGCAACCAACCCTTGCTCGTCTTGACAATCTAGTTTGGTCCTCGCCTATTTAAAAGAATGAAATCTTGTGTCTTCTGTCAGCAGAAACATATGCAGTAATTACCATGAATAACATTAGTACATTACTTACACGTAAGTTGGGCAAGAAGGTTGGAAATTGTTCTTTGCCTGTGGTATAATCTTTCCATGAAGGAAAGATGCGCACAAAGTTCCTGACAACAATATAAGCTTCGTCTTATAAATTGGGAAGAAGTGGAACATGAGTCCTATTTGTTGCAATTGGGGCTCTCTCTTGTTCGAAAAGGGATTTGGCAACTGGATTTGGTGTACTCTTTGCTGAAAGGGGGGTTTTGCATCGTAGAGCTGGTGCTATGTCAACTGGCATCATCATACTGTTTGCGGTAGTTGGGGTCTGCTGAGTTGGGGCATCAGAGATGGCTAGTGTAGTAGGGCTAGAGTTTGCTAGAGTTGTGGCCGTGTTTTTTGGGTCTGGTGATATTGCAAATACACCTAATGGCTATTTGATTTATCAGGTGCCACTACCTTTCCAAATACTTTGCTTGTGCTCCTCCACGATCAGCAATCACCCTCTTCCTTTTGAATGTCTGATACACAAGAATAGCATTTGAATGGATAAATATGGTATGATGACAGATGGAATATGTACTGAAAATGGATAGGCAGGGCGTATTCACATACATGATGTGTAAACTAAGCTAATGGCAGTTCAACAAAGTAGAATCAATGCAAAGCATCAGTTGCAAGATATGTGCGACCAATGTAACCTTGGAAAGTTAGAGCAAGCACCTTGATGGGTGAATAAGATAGGGCATCTGCCTCTGACTCCTCCACTAGGGAGCTACATTGACTTAGGTCTCCCTCTAGCTCAGAATCACTGTTAGGATCATATTCTGAGCATGAATCTGTAGGTGGCGAGCGTTTGCATTGCATTGCATCCAGACTTGATTTCAGTCCCTTAATGCCAAGTTTGACAACCATGGCATTGTTTTGATTTATTCTTTTCATGCGCGCAAGCTCATAATCATTATGATGCTATTTAGTATCTGAGATTCATGAAAACATAAAAAGAAGTCAGATTATCTATGGAATGCATTGCAGATTCAACTTGAAGAGTGTCTCCCAATAAACCCCTGCATATGCAAAGTTCACCCCCAACTATGCTGACCAGACCACACACAGAAATACAAACCTCTTATGTCTCTATAACAGGCATACACACATTTCAAAACTGAAGTAGGAACATTAGAATCATATCAAATTCGTATTTGAACAAATAAACTAAGGAATTATGAGTGGCATAATGTTTAGCTTCAAGGGTGGAGTGCTGGTAGTGCGACACAAAGCAAGTAGGTAGATTGTATTCCATGTAAAAGGTCATAGTCTATGTAAAAGGTGGAAATGACACTTCCTTTCTATACAGTGAAGTGTTCATTGCCCACATGATGGAAGAGATCACACAGGGAAATACTATTCACTCATGTCTGCGGTTCCAGTATTTTGAAACAGGGTGGTCCACCCTAAAAGAATATTGATGATAAATATGACAAGGCAAGCATAGAGGTAGTGAATCAATCATTACTTGTGAGCTTACTAGGACAAGTATGCAGAATTGTAACTGCAGTAAGCGACCGTCCAAAATCTGAATCAAGAAGTTGGTCTAGCACTTATTGTTTGCAACTAATTGACATGAATAATTGGATATCATATTGAATGAGTAATAAAGATAAGTAAAATTGTCAACAGACCTGGCATGCAGTAGTAATTTGGGTCAATGTCACTATGACCAATGATCCAAAATGACTAGTGTCTGTTCCTAGGGCCGGAATTTTGAAACCCTATGAACTTTATAGGTACTAAAGATTACTGAAATACATCTGAACCATTAAGTGTAGGTAGCACTCAGTACACAACAAACCCTAACGACAGTCCTGCCTAATGAGTAATGAATCAATTAGAAAACGGGTGATGAGGAGTGGCTGCTGAGTGTTGAGGACGTATCTCAGGATAAATTGGGTTGGCTTAGTGGCTGCTGCACGCCTGAGCCCTGAACGGACTGGGAAGGTAGGCACAGCGGCGCGCCCGAGTAGCGGTGATGCTGTTGGGCGAGCGGCTCCGGACCTCCTGTTAGTCCGGCGTCTCCTCCTAGAGTCATGCCGTCCAGGGACGGCAAGTCGCTGGCAAGGCATGTGGCTGGGGGCGAGTAGAGATCGAAAGCGCATCAGAACAGAGGGGAATCAGGGCCTGGGCCGACCCTGTAGATACACACCCGAGCAGCGTACATGCATTTTTGAAACTAAATTAGGAACATTTTGCTGACCAATTAAACGACTCTGTTTTAATAATATTAGATTCGTATTTGGACAACTAAGCTTGTTTAGCTTGATGGGTGGAGCAGCGCTATTATGACACAAAGCACGTATGTTGATCGTATAGTGATCATAAAAGGGGGAAACCCTAAGCATTTTTTGAGCAAAAGAGGGTTTCTCCTCCGATTTCTATTAAAGAAACCACCACGGAACCAACATGATCAATTAAACCCTAAGCATGATCAATTAAACCCTATTATGACTGTGCCATGGCAGATTTAAAGCTGCAAACCGCAGAAATGCTATTTAGCATCCATTGTTTGCTTCGAACTAAGAACTAAATTCTAAGAGCTGAAAAGAAAGTACAGTAACCAAGTTACGATCTATTTTCTGGTTGAGATCAAAAAGTTGAGCAGATATGAATACCACCTCTCTTGCGGCGCCGTGTAGGCATCGGGGGTGTGATGGCTGTCGGTGGCGTTGAAGCAGATCTGCGATGGTAGACCGGTGCATCGGGGGATAAGTCCCGTTGCGGTGGACGAGAAGGTCGTGTGAGTGGCCCCGGCAATGAGGACGATGGCGCCGATGAAGCGAGAGGATGCGATGCAAGGCTCCTGGTCCTTCGCCGTGGATGAGAAACGTCCATCTCTAGCAGTGGACGACGCGGTCTTGGTAGGCGCTCCGGCATGGTGGAGGACGGTGGCGATGGACGGGGTGGAGGACGGCGCCGATGGATGGGGTGGCGGGCGGAGGAGGCTAGTGTGGGGATGGTGTTCTAGCGCGGACGCTGTATGAATGGGAAAATGGAGGGAGAGGTACGGGGAACCATGTTTTTGGGACGCTCCTGCCTGAAATATGGGAAAGTTACGAACTTATCCCCCGTTTAAAATTTGGACGTCTCGTTGGTTGGGGATAGGACGGTTATCTCGCATCTCCCTAATATTTGCCTAGAGTGATTTCGGGCGAGGAGAGGGTGTTTTGGCGCCCACGGTTGGCGCCCACGGTGTATGAATGGGGCTGACAGGTAGGGCAGTTGTGTCATGTCTGAGTGAAGTTACAAACCTACCCCTATTGAAAATATTTGCCTACATCGATTTCGGCCGAGTCGAGTTTGTTTTGCCGCCCACCGTGTATGAATGGGGAAATGGAGGGAGAGACAGAGATCTTTCAGACGAGCTTGAATCAAATGTGTTTTGCCGCCCATGTTTGGCGCCCACTGTGTCGGAATGGGCTTAGAGGCAGTCGTGTCACGTCTAATTGAAGTTACTAACCTACCCCTATTGAGAGCAGTGGAAATCGGGCCGATGGATTGTCTGTGCAAGGGGTAGACAGTAATTTCCATCTCCCAAACACTAGCTTCGGGCAGCCGACGTGGGAGTGGACATTTTGCCGCTTCTTTCGAATTTTGGGACAATAAGCATCCACGTTTACCCTAGCAACTAAATTCGAATCCATTTTGTATTCTTATACGAATCTTTATAAATCATTCTATGTGTTTTTATATATCTTCAAAAGCATGACAAAAATGTATTCCACTTTCATATATGAATATGATTTACAAATGCCGATACTCGAATTCAGAAGCTAGAATCCAGTTTAAGGTGAATTCAAATATTTGAAACCACTTTATGTCCAACTCAAGTGTCACACGCAACATAATGTGTACTCACATTTAGATATGTACACAAGCGATGTCTCAAGATTCAAAATACCGAGTCAATCAACCAATAATGTACAAAACTAACAGACATATAAATACTTATAGAGTATATGGATCAATAATATCAACTAACATACATAAGCCAGGCTGCTGTACTTTTTTTTTTTGCTAGAAGAGCATCATTTTTTTAGCGAAGCTAGTACAACATCTTGGCCCTTTTAGATGCGTGCCACTTAAGGACCATCTATGCTACTATTATTGTTGAATGCACATTCAGCCCGATTGGCATATTTGTAGGTCTGGCACAGCAATCAAAATGAAATGTCTCGGAGTCTTATCAATTAATACAGACTTGTGCTCAAAAATATTACAAACCAAAAAACAAAACAATTATTACATGATCTCTAAAACAAATGGTTTGATCGATTACATGAACAAACAGCACAAAGGTTATTCAACGATGGAAAGAACATTTCACCTATGATTTACCAAGTTAGAATTTAATTTCCTTTTTTCCTTCAGGACCTTAACAATGCGGTCAGTCTCAGCTTGCTTCGTTTTGAAATCCACCAAATATTTAATGGTTGTCTTGAGTACTGCTTGTGATTGTGCTGTTTGCTTCCTCAACATGTCAACTTCATCTCTAAGTGGAGAAGCATAATCTCTTTCTACCAATAGTTTAGCCTCTAGAGCATCAGCAGTTGGCAATTCATGATGCACGATTGGGCCGGTGCCACTGTTGTGGGATGATACAATGTCCATGGGGACCTCGCTCTTTGATCTTGGGCTAACCTGTTTTGCCATTGAAGTTCCGATTGGATTTCGAAAAGTTGAAGTTAGCAAAACATCTCAACTAGGAGTTAGAATAGCAAACCAGTTAAACAAACAAGGAATTAAAGAGTTTCAATTGGATGCTGAAAAGTAGTTATTAACATCATTGTAACTGGTTGCAGCAGCAAAGCAGTTAAACAAACAAGTTTTGCAAAAGGTACTGTTGTGGCATTGGAGTTTCTCTTGGATCCTAAAAAGTTGAGTAACCAGTAACGTGATTAGAGCAACCGGTTGCAGGAACAATGCAGTTAAACAAACAAGTTTTGCAAAAGGAACCTATTGTGGCATTGGAGTTTCTCTTGGATCCTGAAAAGTTGAGTAGTCAGTAACTTGATTAGAGCAACAAGTTACAACAGCAAACCTGTTACACAAATATATTTTTGAAAATGTACCTATTGTGCAATTGGACTTCCAATTGGATCCTGAAAACTTGAAGTTGGTAAGATGATTACAGCAACAAGTTACAGCAGCAAACCAAGTAGATAAGGAGGTTTCTGAAAACATACCTGTTGTGCCAATGGAGTTTTAGTTGGATCCTGCAAACTTGAATGTTAGCAATCATAAATAAAGTGTTGCAAGAGCCATAAGAAACTAACACCATACTAGTAAAACTAACCAGTTTTGGCAGCGTATTTAATTACACATGAACTAGTAAAACTAACAAGTTCTTAGCAACGTATTAAAGTAACAAGTCGGTACCGTTTACCAGCAACACAGACATCTGTAAATGTCGGTGTCCTGGGAACGGGGGTACCCTGACTTGCCTGCCTGCGGCCCGTGGCGTGGCTCCATCAATGGCACGGTATGGACCAGCTTCAGCAGCAACAACTCAAGACCCTCGCGAGGGGCGAAGCCTCGCGAGGAGGACGACACCAAGACTTCCCTGGGGGCAGCCTCGTTAGTTGGCTCCCGAGGAGCGGAGATGTCAATGCAAGGCGCACCTCACGAGGTTCACATGACGTGAGCCATGACGACCAAGGCCAGGTGGGCGCCAACGGGCGCAGTGTACCAGTTTCCTCTTTGGTGCTAAGGAGGCAAGCGCAGGCGCGGGGTCCCGAGGCATCAGGCAAAGGTTTCCATATCGGTGCAACAAGACCAAGACCGCTAGGACAGCAGGACGGAGGTCACCACGGAGCCCACGACATCGTCACCACCAGAGCCTTTGGCAGGCGAAGACTACTTTTGTCAGGATAACTTGTACTAGTTGTCTCCCTTCAAACTTGGCCGTTGTGGGATCCCTTCCCGCCTAACATTTGGGAAGAGGACCAAGGCCACTATAAATAGGACCTAGCCACCACCATAGCAGGGGGCCGGGGCGGATCATTCAGATCATCCTCACACCCACCAGCTCATCAAGCTCAAGAACACCTCACCTCCTGAGGCTGTTCATCCACTGTACTAGTTCATCCTCAGCCCCTTGAGGTAATCCACCACAAAGTTGGAGTAGGGTGTTACACCGCAAGATGGCCCTAACCAGGATAAATCTCTGTGTCTCTCGTTCTTTGGGTTCGTCGAGCTAGGTCGTGGGATCGTTGAGCGGGGAGTCTAGGGAGAGAGTGTTCTTGGTGCGCACCCCAGAGTTCGAACCTCTCAAGGGTCTACGGAACCCGAAATCCGACATTTGGCGCGCCAGGTAGGGGTGTGCTGAAACCTCTCTTCCGTCGACCGACGCATCGTCGCTCCAGCGCTTCCGTGGCTGATGCTCGTAGGGCGCGTGCTGAGTGCTGAGCCGCTCTCAACGCTCGCGTCACCCAGACGGTGCTCGTCGGCGGGCCTCCCCGCCGCTCTCCATCACCCACTGCCAACGCCGCCACCGGCCTGGTGGGGAATGAACAGCAAGCTTCGTCATTGCACCCCTCCGTACGGAGGGACGGACACACCGCCACCCCATCGCTGACTCCGGTCGGCTCGTCGTCTCACGCTCGTCGCGGGCTCGTGGATGCGCAGGATGCACTGCTCATGGCACGCGAGCTCCTGCGCTACCGCCCCGTCGACGACCTCTACGAGGACTGGTGGACCGCATTGCCGAGCTCGTCAGCGCCGCTGGGGGCTCTCCTGCACCGACCCTTTCCCTACCTCGCCACCTCCCGCTGCGGGCGATGTAGCCCATGGAGCGCCTCCACCAACTCCCCGTCAAGATGTCGTCCTCGGGCCAAGGCACGCGGCCCCGTATCGCGCCCCACCATGCAGGGTGCCCGCATGCAAAGAAGGAAGCTGCCAAGAGATCCAGCGGGCGTGCGAAGGTGCTCCCGCGCTCCCTGCACCGCCACGCCAGGACCGTGCGCCGTCTACGGCGGCGGCGCGTGGGTACCAAGACCAGGCTCCACCTCCACGACGAGCTCCAGTGACCACCGCGAGCTACCGCGCCTTCACCCCCGAGCCACGCAGCGTTGTCTGGCCCGACAAGTTCAAGGCTGACCTGCCTCCGCGCTACGACGGCACCCCCGACCCTGCTAAGTTCCTGCAGCTCTATGAGCTGAGCATCGAGGCAGCCAATGGCGACGAAAAGGTCATGGCGAATTGGTTTCCCATGGCCCTCAAGGACGGCGCATGCTCGTGGCTCCTGAACCTTCCCGCGGGATCAATCTCCTCCTGGGGTGAGATGCGCGAGCGCTTCATCGCTAACTTCCAGGGCACGCATGACTGCCCGCCTGCCGTGGGTGACCTGCGGCGCATCAAGCAGCAGCTAGGGGAAACCCTGCAGAAGTACATCCAGCACTTCAACAGCCTTCGCCTCAAGATTCCCAAGGTGATGGATGAGGCCATCATCTCAGCATTCTCTGATGGCGTCCGTGATGTCAGGACAAAGGAGGAGCTCGCCATACAGGAGGACCTATGCACGGCTCTGGAGATGTTCAACATGGCGACCAAGTGCGCGAGAGCTGAGGAGGGACGCCTCTCCCTCCTCGAGCTTCCAGCTACCGACCCGGAAGACAAGAAGGCCAAGACCAAGGATGTGAAGCGCAAAGTGGCGGCCGTGCTCGCGGCTGAACCAGAGATGAAGCGCGGTGGCGACCACCCAGAATCGATGGCGACCACCCAGAATCATCCAAGGGCAGCCATCCGTTCTGCGCCTTCCACAACGTACATAGCCACAACACCAATGACTGTCAGGAGCTCAGGGCCATCCGCGACGGGCGCTTCGGTCGACGCCCCGAGCGCAACGACCGGGGCTACGGCTGCGGAGGAGGCAAAAGTGGAGGATGCTAGGATGTCCGTGGCCCTCGCCAGGAGTGGCGCAACCAGCCTCGTGAGGACCGCTGGCAGGACCAGCCTCGCGAGGGCGCCTGGAGGGACCAGCCTCGGGAGGACCTCCTCAGGGCAAGGCCGGGCTCCCTCCGCTGCCGCCACCACCGAGGAGGAATGACGACCATCACCAGGATGAGGGGACTGGGGGCTTCCAGGAACCTCGCGCCATCGCCTACATCTTGGGCGGCGCTCAAGCCCCCGCCTCCCAACGCATCTGCAAGCAGTTTGCTCGCGAGGTGAACGCGGCCCTCCCCAGGCTCGAGGCCACGCGCCCGCTCAGGTGGTCCAAGTGCACCATCACCTTCAGCTCGTCCGACCAGCTCAAGTGCTCGGCAAGCGCCGGTGCCCTCGTGATGCTCTGCTCGCCCGTCATCAACAATGTCCTTGTCACCAAGACCCTCATCGATGGCAGTGCGGGGCTCAATGTTCTTTCCATCGAGACGTTCGACCGCCTCTAAGTGCCATATGATCAGCTACAGCCCACCAAGCCCTTCTCAGGAGTGACCGACAGCTCCACCACCCCGATAGGGCAGATTCGCCTCCCTGTCACCTTGGGCCAGCGCAACAACTACCGCATCGAGCTCATCGACTTCGACGTCGCCCACATTCGCCTTCCATACAACGCCATCCTTGGGTATCCGGTCCTGGCCAAGTTCATGGCGGCAACCCACCACGGCTACAACGTCCTCAAGATGCTAGGAAGCTGCAGCGTCATCACGGTTGCCTGCGAGGAGAAGGACGCGGTGTGCTCCCTCAAGCGTGCCTACCAAGCTGCAGCAATTGAAGACCTAGACAACGAAGGCGCCATCTACTCTTCTGAGGCAGTCCCCAAGAAGAAGAAGAAGCTGCTCTGCCAAGAGCCTCAGGAGAGCGGTGTCTCCAGCGGCACCACCTCAGGACCAGCGCCCACGGATGGGGCGCCTCCCTCTCTCGCATAGGAAGGCACGCCCGGCGCCCTCCTCAGGCTGGGCTCGGGCGCTCTCTTCTGGAGGGCCTCTGACTTAGCTAATGTCACGAGGGAGGCGCTCGGGCACCACATGGAGGCATGCTTCATCGCACGCTTCCCTCATGAGGGCACAAGGCATGGAGTGCTTGGTGCTCAGGAATTCATCACCAAGGTGACCGAGGAGCTTCAAGAGGCAAGAGCCATGCGTGGCGACCGCCGCCCAACACCTGGCGCAGCTCCTTGTCCTGACAAGGACAATGAGCTGCGCGTCTGCGTCAACATTCCAGGGCTCAACAGGGCCGCATCCTAGGAGCGCTTCTGGCCTTCGCGCATTGGCCGGTGCGAGGGTCCACCTCACAGCTATGTTCGCATGCCATTCAGCTTGCCGAAGACGGCTGTTACCTTCCAGCGTCACCTGCGGAGCGTTCTGGCGGCTCAGGAGGCCAGGCATCACGCGGTCCTGGCGGAGATGGCGACGGTCCTTCATGATCCTCCTGAGCCCCCAAAGCCTCCTGAGGCTCAGGACCCAGGCGGCCCGTAAGGAGCGGCTTCTTCAACACGCGTCTTCGGCTGCTCCAACCCCTCTCCACCAACGGTGCCAGGTGACTCTTTTCCGTTTATTCAGTTGGGGGCGCCCCTCGGGCTGCATTATCCCCAGGTCGCACGGGCTTGTCCCTGCGACATGTATCCTTTTGCATATTTAACTTACTCTGTTGGGGGTGCTCCTCGAGCTGCATCATCCCCAGGCCGCGTGGGTTCGTCCCTACGGCATGTATCATTCTTGCATTTACCTGAACTAGCTTGGCTCCTCCCATGAGTTACTTTATGATTATCACCTGCTTGCCTGTTGCCCTTCGCGGCCTCCCACGTTGCTGACCGGCCTCTTGCTCATCCCGCAACGGGGGCTACACATGCTGGCATGGCGCTTGTGCTCGGGTTCGTCCTTGCAACGCTGACAAACCGAGTGATCGAGCTTTGGCTCGCAGCCCACCTCGCGCATGTCACCTCACCAGATCCTCAATGCCTTCATCTTCTTGCGGAAAGATCAGCGGCAGGACAGCAAACACGATTATGAGCCGTATCCTCCTCTCGAACTAACCCGCAGGAATCTCCGGGGCCCAGCTACGGGTGGCCTCGCTGGCTGCCCTCCTTTCGCACGATACGCTTGCATGTTAAAGGGGGGGGGGCTCCTGAGCATCGCGCCTCAGGAGCTCATACTGACTCTCCAGCCCTCACCCCCTGGCCTTGACCACGGCATCGCGACCTGGCATACTGGCGGCGGCTGAGCTTCGCTCAAGGGTCGGGACCCGAGGACGTAGAGCATTTAGATGAGCGAGGAAGGAGGAAGCCAGCGTGAGCCTTACCTAGTAACACCGCCGCTGAAGCACGAATCGGACGCTATGCAGGGAATCACCTCGGGCTCGATAAGATAAGTCTCATATTCATGTTAGCACGACGTCACAGTTGGAATTTTCGATTCTCGCAGCCTTGCTCTGGCAATGCCGCCTTTCTTTTCTGCCTTCGGGACGCTGCTTGCACACCAAAGGGGACCTCTTGAGCATCGCGCCTCAGGAGCTCTTACCGGACCTTGGGCCGCTCACCTCCTGGCCTTGACCACGGCATCGCGACCTGGCA
Source organism: Triticum aestivum (assembly GCF_018294505.1). Lineage (NCBI taxonomy): Eukaryota > Viridiplantae > Streptophyta > Magnoliopsida > Poales > Poaceae > Triticum > Triticum aestivum. Next base: position 294,950,696 of record NC_057802.1, on the reverse strand, counting down.
TACCAGCAGCGGCTGAAGCTTGCCTGGGGACTGGGACCTGCCAGCGTAGAGCACTAAGCTACCGCAAGGATGAAAAGGGGGGGACAATGCCAAAGCAAGATACGCAGCCACAATCTTATAGTGGGAATAATAAGCGCTGGAGCAAAATCATTACAGTTTCCTTACACACCCCCACGAGGTTCGTCTCGATTCCCCGCAGGGAACAAAAGAAGGAAAACCCCAAGAAGCCCTGACTACGGACGTCACCGCTGACGCCATCATCAATAGTGGGCCACGAGAGGCCGACGCCAACCCCATCCAAGTCATCGGGGACGACGGGCCGACGCCGCTGCCACGCTCCGGTCATGGCGGGAGCTTGGCGGCGCATAGCTATCGTCGCTCGTCTCCGGAGACTCACTCGGCTCAAGAGAGTCGCTAGACTCCCAAGAGTCGTCGCTGCCGCTGGAGGAGCTAGCAGCAGGACTGGGGGTAGGCTCGGCGCCTGCTACCGTGCCCCCCGGCCGCTTCCTCCATGGCAGCACTCTAGGAGGCGGCCTTCCTCGTCGAAGACCTTGAAGAACAACATGGAGGCACCGTCGTACTCGAAGTGGATGGCGAGGGCCCCCTCCGCGCGGCAAGCGCGAGCGACCTCGCCCCATCCACGGGTCATGAAGATCTTGCCCGGAGAGACGACCTCGACCTCCGCCCCCATGGCCAGAGTGTTGCACTCGGCGTGCCGCAACTACAGTTCGAGCGGCCCTCTTGGCGGCATCTCTTCGGCTAAGAACCACGAAAGCTTAATCCACGTGCGCGGCGGCATCGCCGCCCACACCACAAACTCGCGCGAGGAGCCCTCGGCGTGGGTTCGTGGGCTGACAGCTGGTGCTACCACAGCCTAACCACCGCGGCCGCGGCTCGCGCAACGCGGGGCGCTTCCACCTCCTCCGGAGCCCCGCGCTTGGGCGTACAAAGGGAGCGGGTAGCCAGGCGGCGGCCGCTCGTACCAAGGCCGCGTCACCTCCCCCCGCTCCCCGATGTCATGAGGGCGCCTGGACCTCTTCTTCGGTGGGAGCAGCTCAGGCTCCTCAAAGGGGATCTTTCCCTTCTCCGCGGCGGAGAACCTCCTAATCGGCGCCATGAGTATCGCGGCAAGACGACGAGGCTAGGAGGAAGAAGAAGGAGAGAGCAGTGAGAAGATAGAGAAGAGTGAGGGGGCTCTTGTGACGCCCGGATAATTAGACTACAGTAATTCCTTGCTAATGATGCCACGTCACCTCTGTCACTGTAGTTAATCTCGGGTTAGTTCGAAACCCAGTTCAAATTTTAAAATAAAAACAAACAACAAAAGTTTTCAAATAATAAAACAAAAATGTTCGGATTGTGGCATATTCCATACTAAATATTGATGAAGAAACCACACTTCTGTAAAGTATTTAAGTGCACTACATTAATTAAAACAGTAGCAAAAATGATTATTTAAATACCTTTTATAATTAATAAAATGTCAAACTAAGTTATTTGGGGGCTAGACTTTTTGTTACTATGGACTTAGTTGAGATACTAATTTAGATGCTAAGTGTATATTTTACTAAAACTAAAATAAAACAGGAAAGAATAAATAAAAAGAGAAAAACAAACAAAACAAACAAAAGGAGAACAACCCCCCCGGAGCCCCTGGTCCAACTGGGCCATGTTCCAGCCAGGCTGGCCCACCCCTGGCCTACACATACCCCCACCCCCAGGAACCCTAACCTAACTGCCCCACTCCCTATGATCCCCACTCCCCCCCGCAAGATCTGGATCGGGGGCGCCCCAACGCGCGCCGCCCCGATCCCGTCGCCCCCGAGCCCGATGCCGGCGCCCAACCCGACGCCGCCCAGCCGCCTCGCCTCCTTCCCGACGTGCTCCACCGACCTCGACGCCGCTGGACCACATCGCTGGAGCCCCGTGCCGCCACGACTCCGTCGCCGCACATAGTCCCCGACCTCCTCCCCGCGGCCACTGCCCGGTGCCCTACGGACCCGCGGTGAGGCCCCCGGCCTCTTCCCCTCTGCCTCCGCCCTTGTGCGCCATTAGCTGCGGCCATGAGGCCCCGCCTCCCTCCGCTCCCCCTGCTCACCGCGCACATGCCCCGCTCGCGCCCGCGGTCACCGTGTCCACGGCTGCGCTCTGGCGCCCGTACACCCCGCCGCGGACCGGTCTGCCCCCTCGTTCGGGCGCCCGCCCCATTAACCGCTGCCCGTTCGCCCGTTAGGCCCGTGTGAGCCAATGACAAGTGGGCCTAGCCCCAAAAGAAAATAGATTAAAAAAAGAAAAAATAATAATAAAGACAACAATTAATTAATTAAGATAATTAAGTAACTTAATTAATCTAACTAACCCTGTTAATTAACCTTAATTATCTGATTAGATAAACAGTCTATGACAGTAGGGACCCACTGGTCAATTTGACCAGTCAACGGTCAATGCTGACTGGACTATTGACTTTGACTGGCCCCACCAGTCAGTCTCTGCTGACTGGGCAGTTGACCAAGTCAACTGGGCCTACTGGTCAGCCACACAAGCCCTTCTGTGGTTGCACCTCTGTGTACCCATAGCAATTTAACATTTAATTTTTGAATTAAAACAATTTAGAAAATGATTTAAAACTTTAAAAATTAATATAAAATAAACCGCAGCTCAGATGGAAAAACTTTGTACATGAAAGTTGCTCAGAACGACGAGAAGAATCCGAATACGCAGCCCGTTCATCTGCCACACATCCCTAGCACAGCAAACACACAACTTTCCCTCTCTGGTTCACCTGTCCGAAAACGCGAAACACCGGGAATACTTTCCCAGATGTTTCCCCCCTTCGCCGGTATCACCTACTACTGTGTTAGGTCACCTCTAGCACCGCGTATTGCTATATTACACTTTGTGATGCTTTGATTGCTCTATTATTTATTGTGTTCCCCCTCCGTTACTTCTTTCCGGTAGACCCCGAGGCTGCCGGCGACCCCCAGTTCGACTACGGTGTTGACGACCCGTCCTTCTTGCCAGAGCAACCAGGCAAGCCCCCCCTGTCGGTGTCAAAACTGGCGGATCTCGGGTAGGGGGTCCCGAACTGTGCGTCTAGGATCGATGGTAACAGGAGACGGGTGACACGATGTTTACCCAGGTTCAGGCCCTCTCTATGGAGGTAATACCCTACTTCCTGCTTGATTGATCTTGATGAATATGAGTGTTACAAGAGTTGATCTACCACGAGATCATAATGGCTAAACCCTAGAAGTCTAGCCTATGTGAATATGGTAATGAGGATTCTCTCTATCCGGACTATGCTCTCCGGTTTATATAGACACCGGAGAGATCTAGGGTTACATGGAGCCGGTTAAATCAGAGGGAATCTACATACTTGGTTGCCAAGCTTGCCTTCCACGCCAAGTAGAGCCCAATCCGGACACGGGTACAATCTTCGGTCTTCATGTCTTCACAACCTATCAGCCCGGCCCACGGATAACAGGCTGGACGCCCGAGGACCCCTTAGTCCAGGACTCCCTCAGTAGCCCCCGAACCAGGCTTCAACGACGAGGTGTTCGGCATGCAGATTGTCTTCGGCGTTGCAAGGCGGGTTCCTTCTTCAAGTAATATATTCGGCCGTTGATCCAATATCGCTCCCCTCGGCTTGTCGGAGTAATTGGACACGGGTATCCCGAAGACGGCAAGACAATATTTCAAGACATCGGGGCTAGCAACGCCCCTCAGTCCGACTGCCCGGCCGCTCCTGCCGGCTCCCCGTCCGACTGCTCCACCCGGCCGGCTGCCCGGCCGGCTGCCAGCTGACCGACCGCACCGACTAGCCGGCTGCCGACTGCAGTCCGACCCGGCATCGACAAGACCCCGACGAGACGACCATACCGCGGACAAGACAACCGTACCGCAACACCATCATGTATAGTGTCACTTGTCCCCTGGCACTATTCATGAAGTGACCTAGGGGACAAGCATGACATGCACCATGCCTTGCTCCCATACCTCCACATAGCTTAGATACAAAGCTACCCTCTCCTATAAAAGGAGACACACATCCATCCATCCATGGATGGACTCACACGGACACACCACAAGCAAGCTAGCTAGCAAGAGAGCTAGCTAGCCATCCATCCATCCATTCCCACGGGCAAGCATGCCTAAGTACACATACGGCCATGCTCATGGCCGGCCACTAAAGCGTGCCTTGTGCACACATATATGGAGTCAGATGCCCATGGCACTGCCCCAGATACAGCTCTAGGAGCGCTTTGTACTGCCCGATCTACACCCCAGATATATATGCTCAGACATGCAGGAGTAGGGGTATTATCTCTTCGGAGAGCTCCGAACCTGGGTAAACTAGCGCGTGCTGCTCGCATACCCGCTCCCGGTCCTATCAGCAGCAGTCTTACCCTCACACAAAGCCCTTGTGGCATCTGTCGATTCACACCCCCCCCGTGAGAATACCACGACAGTTGGCGCCCACCGTGGGGCGGTACTATGCTACCGTGCTGCTGCTGGTTTCGCAGTCCGGGCGGGACCATCTTCGCCATCATCACCGCGGCGTCGCGCCGTCCCTCCGATAGCGGTCGAGGGCTCGATATCGACACACCCTCGGAATGGCCGCGAGGGGCGGCGCGTCCTTGCCGTAGGCCTCGCCTTCGTCATCATCACCGCGGCGTCGCTTCGTCCCTCCGATAGCGGTCGAGGGCTCGATATCGACACACCCTCGGAATGGCCGCGAGGGGCGGCGCGTCCTTGCCGTAGGCCTCGCCTTCGTCATCATCACCGCGGCGTCGCGCCGTCCCTCCGATAGCGGTCGAGGGCTCGATATCGACACACCCTCGGAATGGCCGCGAGGGGCGGCGCGTCCTCGCCGTCGGGACCATCTTCGCCATCACCGCCGCGGCGTCGCGCCGTCTCTCCGGTAGCGCTCGGGGGCTCGACTTCGACCCGCCCCCGGAGCGGCCGCGCGGGACGGTGCGTCCTCGTCGTCGGCCTCGCCGCCTCCGTCATCATGACCATTGCAACGCCGATCGTCCGTCCGCACACGCGCCGCGCGTGCGGTGCCTCGCTTCGGTCGACCGTATCGGTGCGCGCGCCGTGCCACGTCGCTCGCGTCTGCTCCCCTCCGCATTATGCCTTGCTCTGGCCGAAAAACGCAGCCACACCACCCATACAATGCTCATACACTCCTCATACAATAACCAGACGCAAGTCATACACAACCCAGATAATCCCAGTATGCTAGTCAGACTACTGCCGTATACTGCAGATACACTTCCCAGACGTTGGGTATACACGCGCCTCTGCTCGTCCTCTTGCGTGTCGCCGCCGCTGTTGGCGCGGCTCCTCGCTAGCCGGCACGGCCCGCAGCGCCCCCGCGCGCTGCTCCGTCCCCTACGTCATCGCACGAGTGACGCCCCGCCTCCTCGCCCAGCCACGGCTGCGCTGCCGTCACCCCCTCGCGGTCGTGCGCTGCTCCGCCCGAGCTCCCTGGGCCGGCTCCGGCTTGTGTCTCCGCGTCGTTCCGCGCCTCCCGCGCGACCCCGGACGGCCTTCCTGTGCCCCCGCCTACCCAGCTCCGGTGCGCTGCTCTGTCCGCCCCAACTCCCGCACCGGCTCCGCCATGCCTCTTCCCCGCGGACGCCCCCGCGCGCGCCGGTCGGTCTGGCCGCCTGCTGCTCCGCCCGCCCGTGGCGCCGCGTCGCACCGGCCGCCTGTGCCATCCCCCGGGCGCCCCCTGCGCTGGCCGTCCCGTGCCCGGCCGCGCCCCGGCGCCTGTCGGCTCTACCTCACCCCCACCGGCTCCATCTGGCGCCCCGCCCGCGTCCGGGTGCTCCGTCCCGCCGGCTCCACCGGCTCCAGACCTCCCGCGCGCCGGCTCCATCTGGCGCCCCGCCCGCGTCCGGGTGCTCCGTCCCGCCGGCTCCACCGGCTGCGCCTCCCGAGCAACCGGCTCCGCGCGACCCGGCCGCGCCCGACCTCCTCCGACTTCGCGCTCGTGCCCGCGCCTACTCCGGGCGGCCGGCTCCGCCCGCCTGCCGGCCTGCCGGCTTTGCCCCACGCCGGCTTCTCCGCAACGCGGAGGCCGGCTTCTGCCGCAGTCCAAGACACCGGCTGCGCCTCCCGAGCAACCGGCTCCGCGCGACCCGGCCGCGCCCGACCTCCTCCGACTTCGCGCTTGCACCCGCGCCTGCTCCAGTCGGTCTCACGCCTCCACCCGGCCTGCCGGCTCGTCTGCCGCGCCGGGTGCGATAACCCCGGCACCCATGCGCTCACCGGCTCCAGACCACCCGCGCGCCGGCTCCATCTGGCGCCCCGCCCGCGTCCGGGTGCTCCGTCCCGCCGGCTCCATCCGGCTGCGCCTCCCGAGCAGCCGGCTCCGCGCGACCCGGCCGCGCCCGGCCTCCTCCGACTTCGCGCTTGCACCCGCGCCTGCTCCAGTCGGTCTCACGCCTCCACCCGGCCTGCCGGCTCGTCTGCCGCGCCGGGTGCGATAACCCCGGCACCCATGTGCTCACCGGCTCCAGACCTCCCGCGCGCCGGCTGCTCTGCGCCCGCCTTCGCCCGTTGCCGACTACTCGTCTCCGAGTGCTCCGCGCCCGGTCCTGCCCGTCGCCGGCTCCACGCCCGGCTCCGCCCGGCCCAGCTGCGCCTCGCGCCCTTGGCCGTTCGGCTGCTCCGCCTCGACCGTCCGCGTGCCGGCTGGCCAAGGCCGGCTCCGGCCCCCGCACGCGCACTCGCCCGCTCGCCGCCCGCGTCCGCTCTGCCGACCGTCTCCGCGCCGTCAGGCCTCCTCCGCCCTCGCTTGTGGCTGGCTGCAGCACTGCCGGGCGTCCCGCCACCGGCTGCGGCCGGCCCGGCTGTTCGCGCTCGCACATCCTTCCGGCGCCGGCTCCGGCTCGCCGCTCCGCCCGTCCGGCTCCCGCGCGCCGGCTTCAGATGACCGGCTCGCCACCCCGCCTCCGGCCGCGCCCGGCGCCGCAGTCGGCCCCCGCTGCTCCCTGATGCAGTCTGCTCTCGGGCTAGATAAGAGAAAAAGAAAGGATCGACTGCCCGACACGAAAAAAAAGAGAGAGAGAAGGAAAGAAGAGGTCGGCTGGGACAAAGAAAAGGAAAAACTCCGTCTATCCATCCGCCTGCTTCGTCACTCGGACGGCCGGACGCGACCTGGCCTGCCGGTCCGCCTCGACGCCTGGCTGGTCGAACCTCGGCCCGAGTCTCGGGGGCTACACCCGGCGGGTGCGATGACGCGCCCCCGCGAGGAGAGAAGACAGAGTAGTCGCCGGGAGATCCGGCCCGACTGCTCAGCAGTCGGCCCGAATCTCGGGGGCTACACCCAGCGGGTGCGCTGGCGCGCCCCCGCGAGGAGAGAAGACAAAGTAGTCGCCGGGAGATCCGGCCCGACTGCTCAGCAGTCGGCCCGAATCTCGGGGGCTACACCCAGCGGGTGCGCTGACGCGCCCCCGCGAGGAAAGAAGACAAAGTCGTTGCCGGAAGATCCGGCCCGACTGCTCAGCAGTCGGCCCGAATCTCGGGGGCTACACCCAGTGGGTGCGCTGGCGCGCCCCCACGAAAGATTGCAGACAAGAGAAGAATTTTGTCCGGTTGCCAGCAGCCGGCAGAAGAAGAAAAAGGGTGCTGCAAGACGCCTCGCCGCCTGGCCGGTCAAGCCTGACCGGTCGGGACCCTCCTTCGGGCGCCCGGGGGGCTCGAAGGCTACACCCAGCGGGTGCGCCGGCTCTCTTCGGCAAACTCCGCCTCGGCTACACGAAAACCAATGTGAGCTCCTCACCCGCAGATTTTTTCACCGCGAGAGCACGGATAACCCCGAGCGATGCTCAGGGGCTATCTCCGCATTTCATTACAGTTGCATCACTGTTCGCCCCGGCGCCAGCCAGAGTTGGCCCGGGGGCTGGCCGCTTGGCCTGAGACGTTAATTCCCGCAGACGGCTTAGTAGCGTGCGCGGCATGAAAAGCCCACTCTTAGTCACAGACCGCAGAGCGGCTGTCCGACTGGCAAGAGTGAACGCTGAAGGCCACCCACGTGAAAAACGTCCGGGAAGAAAAATGCTTCGGGCGACCCGACCGTTTTCTTTATGAGTATCTACTCGGTTAAATTCGCTCCCAGAGTCTGAGTATTGTACACTCCACTCCGCGGCCCACTCTCAGCCACAGACCGCAGAGCGGCTGTCCGGCAAGCGAGAGCACAAGCCAAAGAGCGAAGGGAACATGAAAGAGATGAAAGGGGGCTCGGACGAAACCGAGTCGGCACCCTCCGCATAAAACTTGCAGTGCTAAAAAGCAATCATATCCGCATGGACTAACTTTGTCTTTTGCATGATCATTTCCATGAACACTCGCGAAAAAACCTCCGCCCGACTTTGCCAAGTTGCCCGGAGGCTTGGGGGCTACTGTCGGAGTAATTGGACACGGGTATCCCGAAGACGGCAAGACAATATTTCAAGACATCGGGGCTAGCAACGCCCCTCAGTCCGACTGCCCGGCCGCTCCTGCCGGCTCCCCGTCCGACTGCTCCACCCGACCGGCTGCCCGGCCGGCTGCCAGCTGACCGACCGCACCGACTAGCCGGCTGCCGACTGCAGTCTGACCCGGCATCGACAAGACCCCGACGAGACGACCATACCGCGGACAAGACAACCGTACCGCAACACCATCATGTATAGTGTCACTTGTCCCCTGGCACTATTCATGAAGTGACCTAGGGGACAAGCATGACATGCACCATGCCTTGCTCCCATACCTCCACATAGCTTAGATACAAAGCTACCCTCTCCTATAAAAGGAGACACACATCCATCCATCCATGGATGGACTCACACGGACACACCACAAGCAAGCTAGCTAGCAAGAGAGCTAGCTAGCCATCCATCCATCCATTCCCACGGGCAAGCATGCCTAAGTACACATACGGCCATGCTCATGGCCGGCCACTAAAGCGTGCCTTGTGCACACATATATAGAGTTAGATGCCCATGGCACTGCCCCCAGATACAGCTCTAGGAGCGCTTTGTACTGCCCGATCTACACCCCAGATATATATGCTCAGACATGCAGGAGTAGGGGTATTATCTCTCCGGAGAGCTCCGAACCTAGGTAAACTAGCGCGTGCTGCTCGCATACCCGCTCCCGGTCCTATCAGCAGCAGTCTTACCCTCACACAAAGCCCTTGTGGCATCTGTCGATTCACACCCCCCCCGTGAGAATACCATGACACGGCTTCTATGCGTTAATAACTTCGTCTTCCACGTGTCGAGCGAATGCGGAATGTCAGGGTATTTTTGCGAATAACACCCCTTCCACGCAAGGCAGGATGCCTATTTAAAGGTACTGGATCTTAGATCCAGGCGACACTGCGCCGAGAAAATCCCTGGAGACTGCCAGGAGAAACCATTCCATCATGGCTAGCATTCCCAGTCCTCCTCCCGCTCCAGCCCAAAAAGAAGCGAGTGGGAGAAGTGCTCTGTGACTCATAGTCAACTAGCAAAGTTGCAAACGCAGGGATTTCTTCCTCCCACAGATCTGGTCCCTGTCCGAGCAGGGTCAGCCTCCTTCAACGGCGTGACTCAGGCGGAGGACTTCCCTAATCTATTCGGGGGAGAGCGAGTGTGCTTCGTCCCCTACCTGCTAAGAGGCGTTGGATTTCCCGTCCATCCGTTCCTCCGAGGGCTTCTGGAATATTATGGCCTCCATCTGCACAACTTCACTCCTGCCTCTATCCTGCACATTGCAAGTTACGTCGCTCTATAGGAGTTATTTCTGGGTGGTGAAGCCCATTTCGAACTGTGGAGAAAATTGTTTTGTCTTGTCCCGCGCAACCACGACGGGTCTATATTTGAAGTGGGCAGAGCCGAAGTGTGGCGCATCGCCGACAACGGATACCTGTCCGGCACACCAAGGAGGGCAGCAAAGGAATGGCCTTCCGAATGGTTCTACATCGAGGATGTCGCACTTCCCGACCCAGTTCGAAAGGGTCTCCCTAAATTTGCAAGCGTCCCGCTAAAGAAACGCCATAGTTGGCGTCCCCGGAGCCTCAAAGAGGATTACATTGCGGAGGTTCGTCAGCTCCTGGGCAAGATAAAGACACTCGCCCAGTCCGGATTAACAATGGTTGAGGTAGTGGTGATCTCCGTAGTGCGAGGGGTTCGGCCGCTTCAATATAGAGGGCTCCCGATGTGGCACTACAACGGGGAGGACGACGCCTCCCGCTGCGGTCGGAAAGGTCCGGACACCCCTGCCGCTCTAGCCAAGATACTGGCCAAGCTGTTCAAAGGGGAGGAAGAGGAATTTTTTTGCATCAATCGCAGAGATGGATATTCTATGTATAATCCTCCCAGTTGGGTAAGCCCCAATCCTTCTGTTCTACTTATTCCGCCTCCCGGATTACCTTTGATAAATTTTTAATCCGCTTATGACAGCATTGGCGAAAAATCACCGAGGGGTTTCACAGCCCCGCCCACAGCCTGAGAACCACAACCGGGAGCTGGATCCTGGGTTCGAAGAAGATCCGGATATATTCGTGGTACTTGCGGAAGGGGTGTTTTACCAGGCGAGCTACGATGGCACGGAAGTGGCCATTATCGCCGATTACCCTGGTCTTCTTCCTACTTCCCACGTAAGTCATCAAGAGAAAATCCCACTCGAAAGAGCTTCCTCGCACTACCTCATCCATCACACTGCCTCGCGCTCCACAGGGGAGGCGTTCGGCGCGTCATGCTACTCCGGGGGCGGCTCCAAAGAGAGCGGCTCCGGCGCCGAGCAAGGCTTCCAAGAGGAAGGTCGGTGAAGACACGACCGGTCCCTCGTCAAAGAGGTAAGAATTTGAAGGTATACTTTAGCAGTCACATCCAACTGTAACTTGTACGTTCGTTCGGTACCAGGAAAAAGGTTCACCGGACTAAGTCCGAGGGTCCGGCCAGTTGTACTCCCAGCGCCCGGGATTTAGACCCCGTTGAAGAGGCGGAAGCCGATATAGGAACAGTGCCGGACTGTCCTTCGGCCGAGGGTTCGGAGAATATGTCCGTTACCAACTCGGAAGTGGAGAGCGCCATGAATCATCGGCGCTGTAGGGCTATTTTACGAGACCCTGAGTTCTCAGAAGAGGCATTCAATGCCTTCAGTTTGGCTAATGCATACATCCGAGCTGCTCGAAATGGGCTTAGTAGAGCCACAAAGCAGCATTTAACAGACGTGCGGGTAAGTTTTCTTTGTCCGAATAGGATAACCATATGCCAGTAGCCCTCGGGACTGAAAGCAGTTGGCACAACTGATTTAAGGACCGTTGCATCACCAGGTTCTTACAGAGAAGAACAACCTGCTAACCCAAGAGCTGGAACAGTGTCGGGCACAGCTAAATGCTGCTACCGCCGAACTGGAAAACTTCAAGAAGCTGTCCATGGTAACGTTCCCCTCCATCGAGGAGCAATAGTTGTATACCAACTGTGTTAATACTGCCACTGATCGTATAATAGGGTTGCCTGATCAACTTGAGAAGAAGTTGAAGATCGCCCAAGAGGGAGAAAGAGAGGCAAAGAGGCAACACGCCGCAGGCGAGCGTGTGCTGACCCGTGTTAGGGATGAGAAAAACAAGCTACAAGATTCCAACACTACGTTGGGTGAAGAGTTGAAAGATGTGCAGGCCCAGCTAGCCGACTTCGTGATGGACAACAAGAAGCTGCGGGGCGGCATATTCAGTATGTTGCCGAACTTGTTTTTTTAAGTAGTTCGGAGATAAATGGGACTGATATAGCTATGTTTGCAGGTATATTGACAGGCCGTCCTGAAGAGGAGGTGTCCGGATCAGCAAGTGATCTGCTGCAAAGACTGTCGCAAGTGCACGAGCATGCTCGGCTGGCCATGCGGAGTGTTGCCAAGGCCTTATGGACATCCGCCTCCCCTCCAGGTAGTATGGAGGAGCTTGTAGAGCTGTTCAAGGGAGCGCGGCGGCGTATCCGATTATGGAAGATATCGGCCTGCCGAGAGGGTGTGCGAGAGGCCTGGGCCATGGTGAAAACGCGATATACCAAGCTGAATCCTAATCACATGGCCTGGGTTGGACCATTAGGGCCAAATGGGGAAGAAATTCCTGTTAGTTTAGTATATGACCAAGTAGAGGTGGCCGCCAAATATTTCCAACAGGATTGTAAGTTAGACTGCCTGTTAGATGGTATAGAGGAGGAAGTGTTTGAGTCCAAGTGACTATGTACTTTCCTCACCATGTGGAATTCTAGATGAATTGTATGTCATTTGTCATGGCAGACCTTTTCGCTTCAACCTCCGGACCCGAAGGTGTGGAGTGTTTCCGAATACCGTCACGACCGAATAGGCCGGGGCATGCGTGGAAAACTAAGCGTAGGGGTCATAGTTGCTTGAACAGACAAGTTGTATCTGGCTAGTTATGTTATATTACATTGGGATTGTAAGAAACATCTTCCAAGGAGATTAGTTCCGTTAAGGGTTCCTTTCCCTGGGTGTGCATGCATTAGTAGACATGTCTGAATTGTGATGTAAAAAATCACAGTGTGTATAGCTTCTTGGGGTTCACAATAGAGTGAGTGCAAAAAACATTTTTCATCCACCGACCGAATATTCCCTTAAGAACGCTAGCTTTCGGCTTCACCCAGTCCGAGGTACACATCCGGATGACCCGGCAGTAACAATCGCAGAGGTGCTCCCTTTACCACCTAGCCGAACAATCGGGAACGTAGGGGTAAGCACAGGAGCCAGGCAACCCAGCTTGGCCAAAACTTAAGTCATATCTATGCATATAATGGTGAAGAGAAGACATACGGGAGAAACGCGTATGTGTAATGAGCTTGATGCTCGGAAAATAATATTAACAAGCTTCTGTTAAAGAAGCCCCCAGGTATAATGGGCGTACATATGTAAAGATGTGTATGTCAGAAGTGTTCGGTCAAGCCGAATGAGAGCTTTAAAGCGAAAAAATGTGTAAAAGAGAGAGAGAAAGTAATGTAAACTATAGGGGAGAAGGAGACTAACAAAGAGTTCGGCGCTAGGCATAGAACCTTCGGAGTCTGGCCGCATTCCAGGGGTTCGGCTCTAGGTGATTGTCTGATGCGCCACGAAGACGGTACGCTCCTCCGGTAAGAACTTTGTCAATTATGAAGGGACCCTCCCATTTGGGCTTGAGTTTGTCCTTTTTCTTCTCCAACAAGCATAGAACAAGTTCGCCAATGTTGTAAGTCTTGGCCCGTACTTCTCTGCTTTGATATCTTCGAGCCTGCTATTGATAAAATGCTGAACGGGCTTTGGCGACGTCGCGTTCCTCCTCCAGGGCGTCTAGGCTGTCCTGCCGATCCAACTCCGCCTCTTTCTCTTCGTACATACGCACTCGAGGTGAGTCATGTATAATATCGCAGGGCAATACAACCTCTGTACCGTACACCATGAAGAAAGGTGTGTATCCAGTAGTACGGTTGAGCGTGGTCCGCAACCCCCAGAGTACGGAGTCGAGCTCCTCGACCCAGTGCTTGTCTGATCCTTTCAAAGACCGCACTAGCCTGGGTTTGATGCCGCTCGTAATAAGACCATTGGCTCGCTCGACTTGACCGTTTGTTTGCGGGTGGTAGACAGAGGCGTAATCGAGCTTAATACCCAGATTAGCACACCAGGTTTTCACCTCATCGGCTGTGAAATTGGAACCGTTATCAGTGATGATGCTGTGCGGGACACCATAATGGTGCACCACATTGGATATAAATGTAATCACTGGTCCGGACTCGTCCGTTTTAACTGGTCTAGCCTCTATCCACTTGGTGAATTTGTCCACCATGACCAGCTGATATTTTTTCTTATGGCTTCCCCCTTTAAGGGGTCCAACCATGTCCAAGCCCCAGACCGCAAAGGGCCATGTAATGGGGATCGTTTGTAGGGCGGTTGGGGGCATATGGCTTTGGTTGGCGAAGAGTTGGCATCCAACGCAGTGCTGGACGAGGTCCTGTGCATCAGCCCGGGCCGTAGGCCAATAAAATCCTGTCCGGAAGGCCTTGCTGACAAGTGCCTGGGCTGCGGCGTGGTGCCCACCGAGACCGGCGTGAATTTCTGCCAAGAGTTGCCACCCTCCTCCTCGGAGATACACCTTTGAAGGACTCCGGTAGTGCTTTTCTTGTAGAGCTCTCCTTCATGAACTTTATAGGCCTTCGAACGCCGGACAATGCGGCGAGGCTCGTTCTGATCTTCTGGGAGCTCCTTCCTATTAAAGTAGGCCAAGAATGGTTCGGTCCACGGGGCAATTACTGCCATGATGAGGTGGGCCGATGGTGTTATTTCGGTGGCTGAGCCTCCGATGATATCGACGTGTTCGCTATCCATGTTTGTGTTCGGAACGGGACTGTCGTTGCTGTCTCCCCCTTGCCACACCACGGATGGCTTAAAGAGCCTTTCGAGGAAGATGTTAGGTGGGATGGGATCGCGCTTAGCACCGATGCGGGCAAGGACGTCTGCCGTCTGATTACTTTCGCGGGGCGACGTGATGAAATTCAAGCCCCTCGAACCGAGCCGACATCTTTAAGACGGCATTGCGATAAGCTGCCATCTTCGGATCTTTGGCATCAAAGTCTCCATTAATTTGGGATATTGCGAGGTTTGAGTCCCCACGCACCTCCAGGCGTTGTATGCCCATTGATACGACCATCCGAAGGCCATGTAGTAAGGCCTCGTATTCGGCTGCGTTGTTGGAGTCTGTGTATAATATTTGGAGTACGTACTGGATGATATCTCCTGTGGGGGACATTAATACGACGCCCGCCCCCAGCCCTGCCAACATTTTGGAGCCGTCAAAATGCATAACCCAGTTGGAATACGCGCCGTACTCTTTAGGGAGTTCGGCCTCTGTCCATTCGGCGACAAAGTCAGCCAGTACCTGGGATTTGATGGCTCGACGTGGTTTGTACGTGATGTCGAATGGCAGGAGCTCAATGGCCCACTTGGCAATCCGGCCTGTTGCATCCCGGTTGTTGATTATATCATTGAGGGGCACTTCGGAAGCCACCGTGATCGAGCACTCCTGGAAGTAGTGTCGCAATTTTCGAAATGCCATGAAGACTGCATATGCTATCTTTTGATAGTGAGGGTACCAGGATTTGCATGGCGTGAGGATGGTGGATACGTAGTATACCGGCTTTTGGAGCGGAAATTTGTGTCCGTCCTGTTCTCGCTCAACGACGAGTACGGCGCTCACCACCTGGTGTGTTGCCGATATATATAGGAGCATTGGTTCGCCGACGTTTGGCGCGGCCAGGATTGGGTTGCTTGACAAAAGGGCTTTTATTTCTTCCAGTCCGGCTGTCGCCGTGTCTGTCCACTCGAAGTTATCGGTGTGCCGTAGAAGGCGGTAAAGGGGCAGCGCCTTTTCCCCCAACCTGGAGATAAAGCGGCTTAAAGCTGCCACGCACCCAGCGAGTTTTTGGACCTGTTTGAGTTCGGTTGGCGTGGCCAATTGTGACAGAGCTCGGATTTTGGCTGGATTTGCTTCAATTCCTCTATTGGAAATGATGAAGCCCAGTAGTTTACCGGCGGGGACGCCGAAGACGCACTTTTCCGGGTTAAGTTTGATGTCGTATGTGCGGAGGTTGTCGAATGTGAGACGCAAGTCGTATATTAGTGTTTCGACGTGTCTAGTTTTGATGACGACGTCGTCCACGTAGGCCTCCACTGTCTTGCCGATCTGTTTCTCGAGGCATGTTTGAATCATGCGCTGGTAAGTGGCGCCAGTGTTCTTGAGCCCGAAAGGCATGGTGTTGAAGCAAAACGGCCCGTATGGTGTAATGAATGCTATTGCGGCTTGATCGGACTCCTTCATTTTGATTTGATGGTATCCGGAATATGCATCAAGGAAGCACAGCGAGTCGTGCCCTGCAGTAGCGTCAATGATTTGATCAATGCGAGGAAGGGGGAAGGGATCCTTAGGGGAAGCCTTGTTAAGGTCTTTGAAGTCGACGCATAGGTACCAGGATTTATCCTTCTTTGGTACCATTACCAAGTTTGCCAGCCAGTCCGGATGTTTAATGTCTTTGATGAATCCGACCTCGATGAGTTTGGCTAGCTCCTCCCCCATAACTTGTCATTTGGGTTTGGAAAAGCGCCGCAGTGTTTGTTTCACCGGCTTATATCCCTTTAATATATTGAGGCTGTGTTCGGCCAACTCGCGCGGGATTCCTGGCATATCTGAGGGGTGCCAGGCGAATATATCCTAGTTTTCGTGCAAGAAGTCCCGCAGTGCGGCGTCGACTGTGGGGCTGAGTTGCGCTCCGATAGAGGCTGTCTTCTTCGGGTCTGTTGGATGGACCTGAAATTTGACCATTTCTTCTGCTCGCTTGAAAGAAGTAGATTTGGGTCGTTTGTCCAGGATGACATCGTGTCTATACACAGTGGAGCGTAGTGCCGATAGTTCTTCAGCCGCAAGGGCCTCGGATAATGCCTCAAGGGCCAAGGATGCGGTTTTGTTCTCGGCGTGGAGTGCTGTATCCGGATCGCTGACGAGGGTGATTATTCCATTAGGCCTGGGCATTTTTAGCTTCATATACCCATAATGGGGTATGGCTTGAAAGCGCATGAAGGCCTCTTGTCGGCGTCCTGGGAACGGGGGTCCCCAGACTTGCCTGCCTGCGGCCCACGACGTGGCTAAGCCAGCAGGCTGTACGGCCCATCTTCATCAACAAGGCATCCAAGACCCAAGCGAGGGGCCAAGCCTCGCGAGGTGGACGACGCAAGACCTCCTCAGGAGTGGCCTAGTCAGGCAGGCTCACGAGGAGCGGAGATATCAAGGCGGGGTAAACCTCACGAGGCTCTCGTGACGTGAGCCATGACGATCGGCGCCAGGCTGGCGCCAGGCGGTCGCCAGCCCGCGCAGCGTCCTTGTTTCGTCTTTGGTGCTAAGGAGGCCAGCGCAGGCGAGGAGTACCGAAGCATCAGGCAAAGGTTGCCATATCGGTGCAACAAGACCAAGACCAGAAGGACGGCAAGACGGAGGTCATCGTGGAGCCCAAGACGGCGTCACCACCAGAGCCTTCTGCACGCGAAGACCACTTTTGTTAGGATAGCTTGTACTAGCTGTCCCCTTCAAATTCGCCCGCCGTTGTTGGCTTCCTTCCTGCTCAATATTTGGGGAGAGGACCAGGGCCTATATAAGTAGAGCTAGCCACCACAGTAGGGGGGTGGAGCAGTTCATCCAGCTCTCACCCGCTAAGTCACCAAGCACAAGAACACCTCAACCTCAGGAGGCTGTTCTTCCCTCTGTACTGTTCATCATCAGCCCAAGAGGCAATCCACCACCACCACACTCGAGTAGGGTATTACACCACAACGGTGGCCCGAACCAGTATAAATCTCGTGTCTTTCAGTGTTGCGAGTTTGTCGAGTTTGTCCGCGAGATCTTAGCGAGCTAGGGCATAGATCGGTAGGAGGGAAAGACTTCGCGCGCACCCCAGTGTTCGAACCCCAAGGGTTTGCCGGAACCCCATATCCGACACCTCTCACCCTAATAGGGCGTGGTATCCACTGTTGAAAGGGGCCACCTGGAAAGTTATTTCTTCGGACCGATAATTCTCCGGCGTGCCGAATACCACATGGAGTGTAATTTTTCCCGCACACCGTGCTTCCCGACTGGGAATGATGCCTCGAAAGGTTGTGCCGCTTTTCTCGATGCGGCTCCTTTCTATTTCCATCTTGTGGAGCGTGTCCTCGTAAATGAGGTTTAGTCCGCTGCCGCCGTCCATGAGGACTTTTGTAAGTCGAAAACCATCCACAATGGGACTAAGGACTAATGCAGCTGGCGCTCGGACTGTTCTGTATTTAGGTTCGTCACTGGCGTTAAAGGTTATGGCCGTGTCATTCCAGGGGTCAATTGTGGCGACCTGGCAAACTTCGGCGAGATCGCGCAGTGCCCTTTTACGCTTACTGTTTGAAGCGAATGTCTCGAAGACTGTCAATACTCTAGTGTCGTCGTTTGTTGGAGGGTGCTGTTCTAGGGTGTCCTTGTTAAGGATGTCCTCGCCGCTCTTGGCTACCTGCCGAAGTATCCAACATGCTCTAAGGCTGTGGGTTGCCATGGTTTCTGGCGTCGTGTGTATTTTGCATGGGCCATTGAGCCATCCCTCTAGAACGGTGCCGTACAGCGTAATGGGTTTATGTTTTTTGACTGTTCGGCTGGGCGTGCCACGGGGGTGCGTCCTCTTCGCCTGTAGGATGAGTTGGCTTGGGACCGACGGTTCCCAGCGAGCTGCCTGAGTTTTCCAGGTGCTTTCCATCGCGCTGTACTTTTGTACGATAGTTTCTAAGTCAGCGAACTTTAGTATGCGGCGGCGATTGATGGCATTGAGGATACCTTCGTCCGCGCAGTTGTTGTAGAATGCTGCTATCGCGTCTTCGTCGCAACAATCTTTTACCTTATTTTTGACAAGGAGGAATCTGGCCCAGAAGTGGTGGACCGTTTCTTGAAACTGTTGTTTGATGCTCATGAGAGCGTCTATGTCCGGGTGGGTGGGTGGAACGAAATCTGAACCCTGACCCGATTTTGGATCCGGAGTTTGAAGATCTACCGGACCTGGTAGTTCGGGCTCCGGGATATCGACTTATTTTTAGGCTCATTGTCCGACTCCATGTTCGGAGGATGGGGCATGCCTTTCTGCCGGAGAATATCCGGACCTTCAAGATCGGGGATCCGAACATAGTTCGTCTTCAATATAGTAGAAGAGTTGCTCCGCTCCTCGACTACCGCTATCTGGAGGGTGATCGGTGGAGTTTTAATTTCTCTCTGGTCGGGTTTAAGCCCAACCCGATCGTAGTCTGTAGCGACCCCCAAGGCGGCCATGCGATCCAGGAGTTCGTTCAACAATGATAACTCCGTTGGATCTATCCGAGCAGAGTATTCGGGATCAACGCGGAGGCGATTTTCGATGACTTGAGAGGTCATCGTCGGCTTAAGGGCCGATGCGGCGGTCATGACGAAGCCGCCCTGCCGGAGGGTTTGGCCTGGGGCCAGGGCTCCTCCGAAGATGACATTATCCATGAGAACAAGGCGAGCCAACAACCCTCTTAGCGACGGCACAGTGGAACTCTCAATGAAAGCACCAATGTCGGTGTCAAAACCGGTGGATCTCGGGTAGGGGGTCCCGAACTCTGCGTCTAGGATCGATGGTAACAGGAGAAGGGGGACATGATGTTTACCCAGGTTCGGGCCCTCTCAATGGAGGTAATACCCTACTTCCTGCTTGATTGATCTTGATGAATATGAGTGTTACAAGAGTTTTTTTGACAGAAAGACTATAAGGGAACCCCCTACGGTATAATTGGTGCAACAACCCCAAATTGCAAGTACCATGCCTTGAACCTGGGTGGGTGGGAAGGCATCAGCCCCTTCCCACCACTAGGCTATGCCTTAGTCTGCCACAAGAGTTGATCTACCACGAGATCGTAATGGCTAAACCGTAGAAGTCTAGCCTATGTGAATATGGTAATGAGTATTCTCTCTATCCAGACTATGCTCTCCGGTTTATATAGACACTAGAGAGATCTAGGGTTACATGGAGCAGGTTACATCAGAGGGAATCTACATAGTCGGTTGCCAAGCTTGCCTTCCACGCCAAGTAGAGCCCAATCCGGACACGGGTACAATCTTCGGTCTTCATGTCTTCACAGCCCATTAGTCTGGCCCACGGATAACATGCCGGATGCCCAAGGACCCCTTAGTCCAGGACTCCCTCACCCCCTTTGATCACCAGATATCGCCTATTCCTTCTCTCTACTGCTTGCATTAGAGTAGTGTAGCATGTTACTGCTTTCGGTTAATCCTACTCTGCTGCATAGCCTGTCATTGTTGCTACAATTGTTACCCTTACCTGCAATCCTAAATGCTTAGTATAGGATGCTAGTATTCCATCAGTGGCCCTATACCCTTGTCTGTCTGCCATGCTATACTACTGGGCCGTGATCACTTCGGGAGGTGATCACGGGCATATGCTATACTTTATACTGTTACATTACTTATGATACTATTCGGAGATGGGGCCTGAAGGAGCAGGTGGCTCCATCCCGGTAGAGGTGGGCCTGGGTTCCCGACGGCCCCTGACTGTTACTTTGTGGCGGAGCGACAGGGCAGGTTGAGACCACCTAGGAGGGAGGTGGGCCTGACCCTGGTCGGCGTTCGTGGATACTTTAATTAACACGCTTAACGAGATCTTGGTATTTGATCTGAGTCTGGCCACTGGCCTATACGCACTAACCAACTACGCGGGAACAGTTATGGGCACTTGACGTCGTGGTATCAGCCGAAGCCTTCTTGACGTCAGCGACTGAGCGGCGCGCGCTGGGTTGGACCGCGTAACGCAACTTCCTTTGTAATGGAGGTTGCTAGGTCTGCTCACCAGTCGCGTTCGCAATGTGCAGGTGTGCAATGGGCGATGGGCCCAGACCCCTGGGTGCATAGGATTTAGACCGGGGTGCTGACCTCTCTGTTGTGCCTAGGTGGGGCTGCGACGTGTTGATCTTCCGAGGCCGGGCTTGACCCAGGAAAGTGTGTCCAGCCAAAAGGGATCGAGCGTGTTGGTAATGTGGTGCACCCCTGCAGGGAAGTTTATCTATTCGAACAGCCGTGATCTTCGGTAACAGGATGACTTGGAGTTGTACCTTGACCTTATGACAACTAGAACCGGATACTTAATAAAACACACCCTTCCAAGTGCCAGATATAACCCGGTGATCGCTCTCACACAGGGCGACGAGGGGAGGATCGCCGGGTAGGATTATGCTATGCGATGATACTTGGTGAACTTAACATCTACTCTCTTCTACATGCTGCAAGATGGAGGCTGCCAGAAGCGTAGTCTTCGACAGGACTAGCTATCCCCCTCTTATTCTGGCATTCTGCAGTTCAGTCCACCGTTATTGCCCCTTTACATAGATACCCATGCATATGTAGTGTAGATCCTTGCTTGCGAGTACTTTGGATGAGTACTCACGGTTGCTTTCTCCCCCTTTTCCCCTTTCCCTTCTACCTGGTTGTCGCAACCAGATGCTGGAGCCTAGGAGCCAGACGCCACTCGACGACTCCTACTACACCGGAGGTGCCTACTACTACGTGCAGGCCGCTGACGACGACCAGGAGTAGTTTAGGAGGATCCGAGGCAGGAGGCCTGCGCCTCTTTCGATCTGTATCCCAGTTTGTGCTAGCCATCTTATGGCAACTTGTTTAACTTATGTCTGTACTCAGATATTGTTGCTTCCGCTGACTCGTCTATGATCGAGCACTTGTATTCGAGCCCTCGAGGCCCCTGGCTTGTATTATGATGATTGTATGACTTATTTTATTTTTAGAGTTGTGTTGTGATATCTTCCCGTGAGTCCCTGATCTTGATCGTACACGTTTGCGTGTATGATTAGTGTACGATTGAATCAGGGGCGTCGCAAGTTGGTATCAGATCCGACTGCCTGTAGGAATCCCCCTTCCACACTCCTTGTCCAAAGTTGAGTCTAGTCATTGAAAAAGTTTTTCTAACATGGCTGTGTGGCTTACGAGCCCACATCGCCATTGGGTGGTATTAGGATCTTTTATTCCTTGTCTATATTCTGGGACTCTGATCTCTCTTCTATTCGGGTTAAATGAATTTTGCTAATCTAACATTAGGATCTCGTGATCACTTTCACCCGGAGAGCACCTTATTACTGATGATCGTCTACTGCACCAGAAGATTCTGAGGATACTCTATGATGTTCTCTCGAGACTTTGTGCCATCGCTTTTGCAATTCCCATCCATCGATAAACCTCCATGGATAACTTCTCATTCATACCTTCATCCCCAGTTGCTCTTGTTATTACAAGATGCCTTGAAATACTTTCCGATGTTCCTAGAATCCTTTATGCTTACTGCCTTGCAGTTCCTTTTCCGCACAAATACATGTACGGATAATTCCTCACAATTACCGGGAATTCATTCATCCCCAGTTGTTCATGTATTTCACAACATACTTTGATATTCCATTTGATCTTCCAAGAGTCTTCTACAGCTTAGTGCTTATGAGATTCTTCTTGCCTGCTGCATTGTGGTTAATTCCATATGCCTAGAAATATTCCTTGATGTCCTTTGTCATTATCATCTTGAGTCCCTCGATTCAAAACGTCTGTGATTGCTCATAATCATCAGCTGGTCCTTAGGAATTATCTTTTTGGCTCAGACTTCATTCCAGATATGAGCTGATTTTCCGCCAATCAAACATTGACTGGTTGTGCCTCTAAGTCTATTCAACTTACTCGTAATTAATCAGGGCATCTGATTCTGATACACCGATCTGGAATTCTTAATTTCTTTGATTATTAAAACATCAAAGTATTCAGATGTTTCCATAATCTGATGCCTTTGCATCTTTCTTCCTTTGATTGAGTACCGATACTCACGTCAGCTCCGTTGTGGACCGCCAGACCCATTGCTGGGTTATTATCCGTTGGTATCATTCACATTCAAATCTTGTGAGTTCTTTCCCTGATACATAATGCCTTTGGTAAATTGTATCCTCTGCCTTGACAACCATGCTCTGCTTCTGAGCTTGAGTTATTTACCCCTGAAGTTTGTGATATATGTTTCCACGATGCCCCGGTGGGTTGAACCTAGGCCTTCCTTAATATGTGTGACCTTGAAAGTTTTCACGAGTCATACTCTTCTGGTATTTTGCTAGATAAAATTTCAACATTACAACTTCTTCGAAAATGAGAAGTGAATGAAAGGTTATGCATTAGAGAAGTGGGAGTCGACCTTGAACTTTGTGTTCATGCCCATGGACACGATGTAGATCCTATCATGGAAGCTTCTTGTAATAATAACTATTTCCTTGATATAATATCCTTTGGTATCGGTGAATTGATACTTTGCAATCTTGGTTCCAACCCTATGTTCTTCTTTGATCCCATTTTTCGGGCAAGCTTAAGCACTTGTCTTATGTGGATCAATACACCTGTCCAACCTTTACTTTGATCTTTCGTCGAGTATTACACCCTGGTATCTCGATATTATCACGAAACTGCATAACCTCTTATGAGTTCTCCATCAAGTACTACATTCTCACTGATTCCAAATTTTTTTCACGGGCTCTGAGTCATTAGTCACTCGAGAACACCGCTAAGTGAATCGATTCCGCATGCCGATTCAACAACTCCAAGTGATTTTCATTGCTTACAAGTTTAATAATCCTTCAAGTCATTCCTAGCCTGATTGGCTATACCCTTATCGTGCTAAATTTTAACTGTGCTAACCGGTCCTTCTTCCCGGAGCACAATTTTCGATGATGAGCTAAGCTTATGTCGATCTTCCTCATCATATCATTTTGCCTTGAACAACAAGCTTGATTTCGAGTTTGTGTCATACCCTTGGTTCCAATAACCTTTCGCGTTATCATTCTTGTGACTTGATGTCATCACCGGTCGATTACATCTTCATGAAATCTCTCAACAATGTGTCGTGATCATCGTCAACATTTTAACTTCTTCCGAGACGTACATTGAGTTCTTGATGAGAAATTCCATGCTTGCCCCCTCAATGATTTGGGTTATCATTGACAACATTATTGCATTCCCTCCAACGCAAAACTTGTTCTTGTTTTGTGTTGTACCTTGAGTTCCTTGCTATCCAACTTATGTTATGTTCTACCGCGGAGTATTACCATCTTTGATGTCAAGAATGTTGTGAGGATTGCTCCACCTCTTAAAATTTCTTGATATAGTAACACTTCTCGCCATCTTCGTTCTTTTCGTTGTCCCTGTGTTGTTTCTAACCGGAATGCCGACAAATGAATTGTGACGAGCAAATTCAAAACTTCTAGCAACCCTATTGCTTTGAAGTGAGTGGTCGACATTTCATTCTTAGGCCATTGGTTATCGAGTCACCATTCTAACATTGATCATGCTACCTAAACCCATAATTCGGGTGTACCTTTCGACCAATGTTTAAATTGTGTATGTTTTGCTCGAGCATACAACATTATACCATTTGATCTGACAAATGTTATCTCCATGTTCACATAATTGTGGAAATCCGCCTGTTTGGAAATCGGATGAATTGTCGCCGAGTCCATCAGCCACCTCCTCTTCCTCTCCTTGGTTTAATGATGAACTCTTGTTTCGGAACAAGCTTCCGTAGTTCATCTCGACAATTTGTGTTGCATCTTTTCTTCTCAGACATCCCGAGCCTGAGGTATCCTGACACCAATCAGATCTGAATCTCGGTCAGATATGATGATTGGAATATATTTCCAAGAGTTATAACATTGGTCCTCATATGACCCGGTAAGGTGATGTCATGCCTATCACACCTGGCTGGAGGACCTAGTGTTGTAGTTTCCTTTTTAGCAAGGTTAACCATTCTTCCATGAGGAAATCGTAAGACTTGTTCTATAAGTTGTTCCTGATGGATCCTTTGTGCATCCAAATTTTGCCCCTTACTTGATGACCATGTCGATGCTATCTCGAAGCATGTTTGTGGTACTCTGATTTTCAACAAGAACATTTGAAGCCCAATGCTAAATGTTTCCTGCTCAATTATCCAAACACCGTTGTATGGGTAATGTCATGAAGTTCCTCTCCCCTTACCTAAAGGGTTATCTACGTTATATCCCGTCATGGATATCATGCTCTGCTTGACCTTGGGAAGAATATACCCCTGAAATATGTGTTTAAACGCATTTTCCTTTCCATTGTTCTGTTTAATCTGATGATCACCTTTTCCTTTCCATTGTTTTGTTTAATCTTTCTTGAGATCTATATGATCTAAGCAGTAATAATTCACTGCTTATGTAAACACCTCGGTGTACAACTCTGTCAGTAAGACCCTGTTACTATTGTTGATGACATTTTGGTAGCCACCGATGGACGAGAACCTTGCCTATTGGTCCGCCTCGTTCAACGAGCAGGAGAATGGTTCTCTTCATCCCTCGCCCTTAGTACCGATGTTGTTGCTGGCATAACTGATAGGCTATCCTCTGGCATGCCTTGCTTACATGATCGTGCAAGACGTCACCACCCTTCCTACTTTTAACCCACATGGTGGGCCCATAACCCACAGGTCCCAGGATTGAAACCCGACTCTCCTATACACCCCCGGTTTCCAAAGTTAATTCCTCGCACTTGGCCTCGTATGTGATTCATGAGCCACCTTCCGAGAGATCATCAATTCTGGTATCAAACACAATAATTATTCACATTGCTTTGAAGCCCTTTTCAAGCCCTGTTTCAGGCATCGAACGATTGCCTGCCCGCTCAAAACTTCCCATGATACTTCCTTACTTTGCTCTCGATATTTTCGTAAGTTTCAATTCGAGAGTTACTTCCGCCACCTTCCTCGATATTATCGACCAGATAGTCGACCTTGCAGAGGTCTGTTCTCCCGGAATGCCCACCCTTTATTCTTTCGTAAGTACGATGGAGTTCCTAAAGAAAGGACGCCGACTTCATCATGATGACCTAAAGTAGAGAAATGAAGACATCAATGTAATGGATCGACCTCTTCGAGAAGCGCAACCAAGACCAAGAAGATTCGTTAGAATTTAGTAACCAGAACTTTCCCGCTTAGTCCCCTCTTAAATCTCGGGACGAGATTTCTTGTAGTGGAGGAGAATTGTGACACCCGGATAATTAGACTACAGTAATTCCTTGCTAATGATGCCACGTCACCTCTGTCACTGTAGTTAATCTCGGGTTAGTTCGAAACCCAGTTCAACTTTTAAAATAAAAACAAACAACAAAAGTTTTCAAACAATAAAACAAAAATGTTCGGATTGTGGCAAATATTCCATACTAAATATTGGTGAAGAAACCACACTTCTGTAAAGTATTTAAGTGCACTACATTAATTAAAACAGTAGCAAAAACGATTATTTAAATACCTTTTATAATTAATAAAATGTCAAACTAAGTTATTTGGGGGCTAGACTTTTTGTTACTATGGACTTAGTTGAGATACTAATTTAGATGCTAAGTGTATATTTTACTAAAACTAAAATAAAACAGGAAAGAATAAATAAAAAGAGAAAAACAAACGAAAGGAGAACAACCCCCCCCCCAGAGCCCCCGGTCCAACTGGGCCATGTTCCAGCCAAGCCGGCCCACCCCTGGCCTACACATACCCCCACCCCCAGGAACCCTAACCTAACTGCCCCACTCCTCACGATCCCCACTCCCCCCGCGAGATTTGGATCGGGGGCGCCCCAACGCACGCCGCCCCGGTCCCGTCGCCCCCGAGCCCGATGCCGGCGCCCAACCCGATGCCGCCCAGCGGCCTTGCCTCCTTCCCGACGTGCTCCACCGACCTCGACGCCGCTGGACCACATCGCCGGAGCCCCGCGCCGCCACGACTCCTTCGTCGCACATCGTCCCCGACCTCCTCCCCGCGTCCGCTGCCCCGTGCCCTACGGACCCGCGGTGAGGCCCCCGGCCTCTTCCCCTTTGTCTCCGCCCTTGCGCGCCATTAGCCGTGACCATGAGGCCCGCCTCCCTCCGCTCCCCCTGCTCACCGCGCACATGCCCCACTCGCGCCCGCGGTCACCGTGTCCACGGCTGCGCTCTGGCGCCCGTACACCCCGCCGCGGCCCGGTCTGCCCCCTCGTTCGGGCGCCCACCCCGTTAACCGCCGCCCGTTCGCCCGTTAGGACCCTGTGAGCCAATGACAAGTGGGCCTAGCCCAGAACGAAAATAGATTAAAAAAGAATAAAAATAATAATAAAGACAACAATTAATTAATTAAGATAATTAATTAACTTAATTAATCATGTTAATTAATCTAATTAACCCTATTAATTAACCTTAATTATCTGATTAGATAAACAGTCTATGAAAGTAGGGACCCACTGGTCAATTTGACCAGTCAACGGTCAATGCTGACTAGACTATTGACTTTGACTGGCCCCACCAGTCAGTCTCTGCTGACTAGGCAGTTGACCAAGTCAACTGGTCCTACTGGTCAGCCACACAAGCCCTTCTATGGTTACACCTCTGTGTACCCATAGCAATTTGACATTTAATTTTCGAATTAAAACAATTTAGAAAATGATTTAAAACTTTAAAAATTAATATAAAATAAACCGTAGCTCAGATGGAAAAACTTTGTACATGAAAGTTGCTCAGAACGATGAGACAAATCTGGATACGCGGCCCGTTTGTCCGCCACACATCCCTAGCATAGCAAACACTCAACTTTCCCTCTCCGGTTCATTTGTCTGAAAACGCGAAACACCGGGAATACTTTCCCGGATGTTTTCCCCCTTCGCCGGTATCACCTACTACTGCGTTAGATCACCTCTAGCACCGCGTATTGCTATATTACGTTGTGTGATGCTTTGATTGCTCTGTTATTTATTGTGTTCCCCCTCCATTACTTCTTTCCGGTAGACCCCGAGGCTGCCGGCGACCCCCAGTTCGACTACGGTGTTCACGACCCGTCCTTCTTGCCAGAGCAACCAGGCAAGCCCCCCCTTTGATCACTAGATATCGCCTATTCCTTCTCTCTACTGCTTGCATTAGAGTAGTGTAGCATGTTACTGCTTTCGGTTAATCCTATTCTGCTGCATAGCCTGTCATTGTTGCTACAGTTGTTACCCTTACCTGCGATCCTAAATGCTTAGTATAGGATGCTAGTATTCCATCAGTGGCCCTACACCCTTGTCTGTCTGCCATGCTATACTACTGGTCCGTGATCACTTCGGGAGGTGATCACGGGCATATGCTATACTTTATACTGTTACATTACTTATGATACTGTTCGAAGATGGGGCCTGAAGGGGCAGGTGGCTCCATCCCGGTAGAGGTGGGCCTGGGTTCCCGACGGCCCCCGACTGTTACTTTGTGGCGGAGCGACAGGGCAGGTTGAGACCACCTAGGAGAGAGGTGGGCCTGGCCCTGGTCGGCGTTCGCGGATACTTTAATTAACACGCTTAACGAGATCTTGGTATTTGATCTGAGTCTTGGCCACTGGCCTATACGCACTAACCAACTACGCGGGAACAGTTATGGGCACTCGACGTCGTGGTATCAGCCGAAGCCTTCTTGACGCCAGCGACTGAGCGGCGCGCGCCGGGTTGGACCGCGTAACACAACTTCCTTTGTAATGGAGGTTGCTAGGTCTGCTCATCGGCCGCGTTCGCAACGTGCAGGTGTGCAATGGGTGATGGGCCCAGACCCCTGCGTGCATAGGATTTAGACCGGCGTGCTGACCTCTCTGTTGTGCCTAGGTGGGGCTACGACGTGTTGATCTTCCGAGGCCGGGCATGACCCAGGAAAGTGTGTCCGGCCAAAGGGGATCGAGCGTGTTGGGTAATGTGGTGCACCCCTGCAGGGAAGTTTATCTTTTCGAATAGCCGTGATCTTCGGTAACAGGACGACTTGGAGTTGTACCTTGACCTTATGACAACTAGAACCGGATACTTAATAAAACACACCCTTCCAAGTGCCAGATATAACCCAGTGATCACTCTCACACATGGCGACGAGGGGAGGATCACCGGGTAGGATTATGCTATGCAATGATACTTGGTGAACTTAACATCTACTCTCTTCTACATGCTGCAAGATGGAGGCTGCCAGAAGTGTTGTCTTCGACAGGACTAGCTGTCCCCCTCTTATTCTAGCATTCTGTAGTTCAGTCCACCGTTATTGCCCCTTTACACAGATACCCATGCATATGTAGTGTAGATCCTTGCTTGCGAGTACTTTGGATTAGTACTCATGGTTGTTGTGCTCCCCCTTTTCCCCTTTTCCTTTCTTCCTGGTTGTCGCAACCAGATGCTGGAGCCCAGGAGCCAGACGCCACCGTCGACGACGACTCCTACTACACCGGAGGTGCCTAGTACTACGTGCAGGCCGCTGACGACGACCAGGAGTAGTTTAGGAGGATCCTTGGTAGGAGGCCTGCGCCTCTTTTGATCTGTATCCCAGTTTGTGCTAGCCATCTTATGGCAACTTGTTTAACTTATGTTTGTACTCAGATATTGTTGCTTCCGCTGACTCTTCTATGATCGAGCACTTGTATTTGAGCCCTCGAGGCCCCTGGCTTGTATTATGATGCTTGTATGACTTATTTTATTTTTAGAGTTGTGTTGTGATATCTTCCCGTGAGTCCCTGGTCTTGATCATACACATTTGCGTGTATGATTAGTGTACGATTGAATCGGGGGCGTCACAGCTCTACCCCTCCCCTCATTTATAGCCAAAAGGAGGCCAACCGCCGGCCTCCACGATTGTAGGTAATGATGGTTTTCTTCTGCATGCAGCAGGGTCTCGTCAGGTCGAACGGTTACTGAGGCATCATGGGGACGCGGAGGCGCCCACGTCCCATCAATCGCCATGCGTCAGCCAAGGCCGCAGGCGGTTGGGGCCCGCGGCGCTCCGTACTTGCCCTTTGGCTTCGCCTCAAAGCCAAGTTCGAGCGCGCCTGTGGCCTGGGGGCTACTATCGGCATCCTGGGAACGGGAGTACCCAGACTTGCCTGCCTGCAGCCCATGGCGTGGCTCCATCAACGACCCGGTACGGCCCAGCTTCAGTAGCAACAACTCAAGACCCTCGCGAGGGGCCAAGCCCCGCGAGGAGGAGGACACCAAGACCTCCCTGGGGGCAGCCTCGTTAGGTTGGCTCCAGAGGAGCGGAGATGTCAATGCAAGGCGCACCTCGCGAGGTTCACATGACGTGAGCCATGACGACCAAGGCCAGGCAGGCGCCAGCGGGCGTAGTGTACTAGTTTCCTCTTTGGTGCTAAGGAGGCAAGCTCAAGCGCGGGGTCCCGAGGCATCAGGCAAAGGTTTCCATATCAGTGCAACAAGACCAAGACAGCCAGGACGGCAGGACGGAGGTCATCGCGGAGCCCACGACAGTGTCACCACCAGAGCCTTTGGTAGGCGAAGACTACTTTTGTCAAGATAACTTGTACTAGTTGTCTCCCTTCAAACTTGGCCATTGTGGGTTCCCTTCCCGCCTAGCATTTGGGAAGAGGACGAAGGCCACTATAAATAGGACCTAGCCACCACCATAGCAGGGGCCCGGGACGGGTCATTCAGATCATCCTCACACCCACCAGCTCATCAAGCTCAAGAACACCTCACCTCCTGAGGCTGTTCATCCACTGTACTAGTTCATCCTCAGCCCCTCGAGGCAATCCACCACAAAGCTGGAGTAGGTTGTTACACCGCAAGGTGGCCCGAACCAGGATAAATCTCTGTGTCTCTCGTTCTTTGGGTTCGTCGAGCTAGGCCGTGGGATCATTGAACGGGCAGTCTAGGGAGACTGTTCTTCGTACGCACCCCAGAGTTCGAACCTCTCAAGGGTCTGCAGAACCCGAAATCTGACAGTAAATTTCTTTGATGTAAGCAATATGATTCCAACACATATATATATAAGTTAAAAAGACGGTGTCCCTCATATAAACCTGATAGTTGTCTATCTATGAACATGCAAACATTACTAGTGCTACAAGTGATAATAGCAAACCATTTAAACAAACAGGGTATCATAACGTAAATTACATGTGAATTCTGCTGCACCCTAGAAGTACATATGACCAGCTATCTACATGCTTAAGTAGCTATTTAAGTTCAGGCAAACAAGTAATTCTTAACAGTAAGTATCAAACACATAGATAGGCGCATTCTATAATAGGATTAACAGGCTATGGCATTATGCAATCAGTAGCAAACTAAATTAAGTCAAGCAACATAGTTGAATTTTTTTGCAATAAGTGGCTAACTAAAATTCCGAGAAGCAGGTAACTGAACTTACGCTAGCTCTTTGTACAGGCACACTGCAACTTCTTTTTCGCTTACAAGGTTCTACGAAGGAGTCCATGGCATCAATTGCTTGGATACGCAGTCCCAATACTTCTTTCTTCCCACACTGCATTGGTAAGTCGAATGCTTAATCTGATAAGATGGTGCGTCCTTGATATGTTATATGAGGACGGGTTGTCAGACTAGTTGTAGCCACACACATCACACTAGCTTTTACTGTATATTTCATGTGATTACATTTGGCATATCAATATCTAAGCAATCTACAATAGGATGAAAAGACTGGCATCCTTCACCTTATTGGCGAACTCAGTTCATAGAAACAAGCAATTCAACCATTCAGTGGGTAAATCAAAAGCGCCATCGGAATATTTTTCACTACCCCATTCATACACGCAAAATAGGGCGACGCCACCGTAGGGGCTGGTATGGGCGGCCGCCTCAAGTGGCTGGAAAGTGTGCACCTAGTTTGAGTCGTCCAGGTTGGCCCAGGCTAGTTTTGTTCATCCCACCGCACGAGCAGGTAGTGTAAAAAATGAAGAAAAGCATTTCAATTTGGATGGGCCCATAACGTAAGTGCAAGGCAGGCCCTATAGCAGGCTCGTGACCCAAACGAGCGCCTCCCATATTGATCAATAGCAGGAAAAATCCCAGTTCGTCTGATCCAGCCTCTAGTTTGGTTTGCTCCTAACCTAGCCGCCGCTGGACAGACCGACATAGCACTTCCTCGTGCCCTCATTGGACGCCGGTTGCCGGGCTTCAAGTGAATGGAAGGACAAGAAGATGAAGATCCAACCCTGGGTATAGCCTGCGTGGGAGGCAGCGGCGGCAACACAGGCATGGCATCGAGCTTGCGCAAATGGACAGTCGCAGCTTGCAAGAGCAGCATGCGCAACGAGCAGGTACATCACATCCCTGATTATATCTAATTCAACTGTTCAACTTCTGGCCAATAGTTAAACCTGGCGGTCTTGTAAAACTGCTTTGTATGTAAGCTAAGAGAGCAGTGAAAGGATATCCAAACATCGTCGGGATAGTGCACAAGGGAGTGATATGTGGATACCTAGTTCAGGCCGGCGTTTGGGCATGCTTGCCTAGCTAGAGTCAGAGCCGATAAGGGTGATGCGCCGGCGTTGGCTGTCCGCGCACGGATGCAGATCTTGAGTGGCAGCGGAGCGCTACGATGCGGTGGACGAGACCGTTGGTGAAGCCCCAACGGCCTCGAGGGGCGAAGGTGCAATGATGTGCTCGGTGAAGTAGCCCCGGTGAGGTGGGATACGGTGTCGGTGAAGTGGACCTGATGCGGTGGAAGTCGGTGTCTGTGAGGCACGTCGGTTGCGATGGCCGACATTGTTGGTGGACCACCTGGCGCAGTGGACGAGGGCGTAGATGAGGTAGCTCCGGTGTGGTGGTGAAGCACGACTGTCGTCTTCGTCATCATCGTCGTCTGGCACAGAGGTGGGGAAACAGACAAGACGAGGGGCGATTCAAACTTTGGCGGCGAATTAGGGATTTGAGCGCTCTGAGCGCGGAAGGGGGCGGTGGAGAAGGGAGATTTTGCAGGGCTGGAATTGGGGCCGCCAGATATTTCAATCCAAAACGTGGAAGCGCAAACTTATTTTGTCGTCGTTCTTTTTTGGGGGGCGGGGGGGGGGGGGGGGGGGCGGGGAGGGAGGGAGGGGGTGGGTGGCTGGGTGCTAGCGTCCATACGACACACATGACCACCACGACACAACCTTGGTCTGCCTGGTGCGCCTACATTTGAGAATGCAAATGAATCTTCTTTCATTTGCAAACGAATCTATATGTACTACCATGCCCGTATTTTCCTTGCAAATAATTAGTCATTCGAAACGAGATACTATAAATTATTTAATGAGGAGTTATTTTAATTAGAGTGTGTCACATAGCGATCTCCAATTCTAACATGGATTTCACATTTCACGGTTTCCATGCTACTTTTTTAATACAAATTCATATGTATAAGATGAACACCACGGTAGTGAGAAAACTTCGGATGGATTCAAACATATGACCTACAAAATAGCACAACAATCGAGTCAATGTCAACTTTTCCAAACCTAGTATGGCAGGAATTCGAAATAATTACGGAAGCCATATGCATGGTCCTCAATTCAAATCTTACAATGTACACTAGATTGAAACGTCGATATTAAGTCTCGTACTATCTACATTCAAATGTTGTTTTTAGCCCCACCCCCCCTCGGCACACACACTACATACTTCCTGTATAGATCAATCTTCCTCTCCTAACCACCTTAATTAGGAAGCTATCGGTTTCGACACATGTTCATTCTTTCTCTCCATGTTTCGATCTCTAACTCTCTCAACAACTCCCTTTTTCCACTCTGTTACCAAATGTATCTACCTCACACACCCACCATTGCACTCCATGCCGAGCTCTCTCTCTCTCCCTCCCACCCTCTCTCGCTAGATACATGCATTACCTATGTAGACCCCCCTCTCATGCGCACGCATGCACATTTTCTATCTAGGTCTCTCTCTCTCGAGATTGTCTCACTCTTTCTTCCGCACGGCGGCCCACACTCGCTCAATCTCGCTCTCTTTATCTATGTCTCGATTAACCTCGCTTTCTCACACACACAACTGATATATCTCCCTGTTCGGGCCTCGATTGACACACTCTATACTCTCTCACGCAGATTGTCTATCTAGGTCAGTCCATCCAAGCCGCCCCCACTCTTTCGATGTCATGGCGGGCCACACTCACTCAATCTCTCTCTCTCTCTCTCTCTCTCTTTGTATGTCTCGATTGACCTCGCTCTTTCTCGAACACAAACGATACATCTCCATGTTTGAGACCAATTCGACTTATTCATATTGTATACTCTCTCACGCACATTGTCTATCTAGGCCACTCTCTCCAACCCGTCTCACTCTTTCGATCGCAGGACGACCCACACTCGCTCAATCTCTCTCCCTTTATATATGTAATCGATTGACCTTGCTTCCTCCCACGCACAAAATATATCTACATGTCTGTCACTGGATCATCTCTCAAGCTCTATCTTACAGCCCTCACCCTTCCCAAAAGCTCAATCGGGCAATATCTCTCCAGAGCATATATATCTTTTCAACGAATGGCGGACCACACTCACTTTGTCTCTCTATCTATCCGTGTCTCGATTGACCTCGCTTTCTCACGCCGTATCTTCCACACATTGAAGCTACCTCTCCATCCCTCGTAGAGCAGAGCTATTTACATTGCGAGGGGGACTCCAACCTTGGATTAATTTGTGAAGGCATTTATTCGGGTGGGTTTAGATTGTATTTTCGCAGCATTCTGCCCACAACTACTCCAAACACCGTTGCAACCCCCGCACCTCCCCCAATTGATTTCCCTCTGGCTAGGTCATCACTCTCTTGCACGTCCTTTCTCACCTTCCACGTCGCACGATGGTATTTTTCCAAAAAAAACTCTGTTGTTCTCTTTAATTATTAATAAGCTACAAAACTATACACCGATAGTCCACATGTAATGGAACAAATTTCGACCCACAAATTAAAGTGCTACAAACTACACACCGAGGGGCCCACCTGTCATGGAACAAATTTGGACCCATATATAAATTAAAAATTGAAAAGGACGAGGATTGAACATGCGACCAGGGCCTTCAAGCCACACGTCAATAGGCAACATAGTACATCAACGTTTTTTTGTACCCCCTTTTGTTGATATAATGTTTTTATATTACCACAGCCTATTTAATGGATAACATGTTTTAATATTATTTTTAGTACATTAGTGGGACCGGCTCGTTAGCACGTACTATTTGCCTTCACTTACTGGTGGGTTCCATGCCTGCTCTCTCTCTCCTCCCCTTCTACGTTTAGACGCATGGGCAAACACGTAAAATGCATAGGCGATGTTGCCGTTGACCATATCTGGACGCGTTCACAAGTTACGGCACTAGTTTCACGTACTAGTAGTACTAGTCAATGTGTACGTGCAATGCACGTTAATTTGGAGGTATATTAAGTGCATGCAGATATTAAGTAGGATATTATTTGTGTGTTATTATGTGATTAGCACTATTCTTGGCATGAAATTAACTGCACGCTAAACGTGTTGAGCACTCGACATTGAAGCGGTCTAGGTCGTTGGATTGACATGATTTGATGGTCGAGATTAATTGGATCTGCCCCTTTGGAATAGATGGTATAGATATAGATTATACATGTAACAAGTTTAGGAACAAAAGTGACCGTGATGGACAAGTTATCTATTATTTATCTACTACTCCGTAATAACTAAATGCGTTGATAAATAGATGTATCGCCTAGTGCTCGAACAAGGGGACTGGTCGCGCCCTACGAGTATTTGGAATTGACTTCCCTAAGAAAAATATTTGGAATTGCTGTGGTATTTAATATGAAATGTTTGCGATGAGAAGGAATACATGTGGCTTGATGCCGTTTTATATTTAATTTGATACGGCTCTAGCAGAACTTTCAATCGATCAAACCATAGATTTCATTCAGTCTAACTTTGACTTTACATTCATATGACGATCGATCTAAAATAAACGGAAATGATAAACGCTCGGATTTTAAGCATGGCAATCTGAACGTTTTTCATGGCAAATTTAGATTATGTGGCGGCAACGGGGGCGTCTGACGGTGGGAAGCGGCTCCTCTGCCGTGCTCTGTGTGTCGTCGGGCCACTAACCGACGGCGACGGCGGCGTCTTGTGCCGTTGTTGGCGTACTCCTTGATGTTGGCCCTAGCTTCAAGGAAGGCCAAAATGTTATGGACCTCCGTCTCCAGGAGCGAGTCAACTAGCGGGAGGAGGCGACTGGCGCTGGTGCAAGGAAGCGGTTGACGGCGGCCATCCATGCCGCTGAGGGGGGCACTAACACGCGCACGGGGATAAGCGCTGGCAACTGCGCGGCGGAGACATTTGTGTGCACAGACACCGGCACGGGCGCGCGCGTCAATGCACGTGCAGGCGCATGCGCTGGCAGGTGCACGGGCACCGGCATGGGCGCGTGCGTTAGTGCACGCAAAGGCGCATGCGCTGGCAGGTGCACGGGCGCGTGAAAGTCGACGACGACCTTGTGGAACCCCGTGGCATCAAGCTCGGCGACAATGTGCAGCTCCCAGCCCATCAATGCCACGGGGATGGATGTTGGCGCAGTCGGGGCGACGGGAGCCGGAAGGGGAGCGGGGACAGGCGCGGTGTCTTCCCGCAAGGCTAGTTCAAGATCGTCCCAAAGCGCCTTATGTTCTTGAGATTCCGGCTGGGTGTCTTCCTCAGGAAACTGGAAGACTAAGGGCAGGCCATCGTGATGCGGCATGGCGTACGGTTAGGTTAGGCTGGTTGGGGGTAGATGACAGGAGAATCAGAGAGGAAGAGAGAAGATTGTAGCGATACCGGGTATTGCGGGAGTGATTTTAAACTGCGGCGCTGGTGACATTAAAAGTGGGGGCAGTTGGGACGAAGGTGGGCGGGGGAGCCTGGTCAAAGGGCTCACCTCCCGGTGAGCCTGTGCAGCGGCATGCTCGCACGCCTCCCGGTCAGCCGGCGTAGCGGTCTGCTCTCACACCTCCTGTTGACTCACACGCTTGCTCGGACCTCACCTGCCGATGAGAAGCGGGACTCGTGGCGGCACGTAAATGCCCACTGTTTGAATAGTGAAAGCGTTCGCCTTAACGTCACAGGTCTTTGTTTCAAAATACCTTGGCTCTTCATTTGTGCTACCTCTCATAAGCAGCTTTCTCAAATTGAACAAAAAAATTCGACAACATATTTGTGCCATATCACGAGACCATGCTCAGTTTCATGAATTTCCGTTCACTTTTGGATTTTCTAAAATTTAAAATCCAGGATTTAAAACAATATCATAACCTGCATCATGCAATAAATTTTCAAGCGGTACATCTTTACTGTTGTAGATGTTAATATTTCTTAAGAAAGGATCTGGTCGAACATTTTGCTTAGTTAGACTTCAGACAAGTTATATATGTAGAGTAAAAGGATAATCCCTCTGTACCAGTGCATTGCCTGATATATTAACTCAAGTACTATGCACGAACAAATGGGCTCAATTCTGTGCTCATCCTGGTGTAGTACTCCTATTAGTTACTAGGCAATGGAGTTGACGGGTGACCTTGGGTAGCGGCGACTGAGGGAATTGAACCGTGCTCAGAACGGTAGGTAACGTTGTCTAGTTACTAAAGCATCCCTCCATTGTTCATCGGTAGTCATTATGGACCAGGGACATGAGCGGAATTTCCTAGGGCTGGAATTCTGGCCGCCAGATATTTCGACTCGAAACGCGGAGGCTCGACTGGTTGGGGTTGGCTAATGTGTGTACAACGCACGCCACCAGAAGGTGTTGGGAACATAGCATGCAATTTCAAAAAAATTCCTATGATCATGCAAGATCTATCTAGGAGATGCATAGCAACGAGAGGGGGAGAGTGTGTCCACGTACCCTTGTAGACCGAAAGCAGAAGCATTAGATTAACGCAGTTGATGTAGTCGAACGTCTTCACGATCCAACCGATCCAAGTACCGAACATACGACACCTCCGTGTTCAGCATACGTTCAGCTCGATGACGTCCCTCGAACTCTTGATCCAGTAGAGGGTTGAGGGAGAGTTCTATCAACACGACGGCATGGTGACGGTGATGGTGATGTGATCCGCGCAGGGCTTCGTCTAAGCACTACGACGCTATGACCGGAGGAGTAAACTGCGGAGGGGGGCACCGCACACGGCTAAGAGAACTATTGGTGTGCCTTTGGGGTGCCCCCACCCCCATATATAAAGGAGAGGAGGAGGAGGAGGCCGGCCAGGTGGCGCGCGCCATGGGGGGAGTCCTACTAGGAGTAGGATTCGGCCCCACCTTTTTCCTTTCTTCCACCGGAGGGAAAATGAAGGAGAAGGAGAGGGAAAGGGAAAGGGGGAGCCGCGCCCCTCCTCCTTGTCTTATTCGGACTCCCTAGGGGGGGCGCCACCCCCCCACGGGCTTCCCTCTCTCTCCCTTAGGCCCATGATGGCCGAACACTTCCTCGGGGGGTTCCGGTAACCCCTCGGTACTCTGGTAAAATACTTGAATCACTCGGAACCATTCCAATGTCCGAATACAACCTTCCAATATATGAATCTTTACCTCTCGACCATTTCGAGACTCCTCGTCATGTCCGTGATCTCATCCGGGACTCAGAACAAACTTCGGTCACCAAAACACATAACTCATAATACAAATCATCATCGAACGTTAAGTGTGCGGACCCTACGGGTTTGAGTACTATGTAGACATGACCGAGACACATCTCCGGTCAATAACCAATGGCGGAACCTGGATGCTCATATTGGTTCCTACATATTCTACAAAGATCTTTATCGGTCAAACCGCATAACAACATACGTCATTCCCTTTGTCATCGGTATGTTACTTGCCCGAGATTCGATCGTCGGTATCATCATACCTAGTTCAATCTCGTTACCGGCAAGTCTCTTTACTCGTTCCATAATGCATCATCCCGTAACTAACTCATTAGTCACATCGCTTGCAAGGCTGATAGTGATGTGCATTACCGAGAGGGCCCAGAGATACCTCTCCAATACATGGAGTGACAAATCCTAATCTTGATCTATGCCAACCCAACAAACACCTTTGGAGACACCTATAGAGCATCTTTATAATCACCCAGTTATGTTGTGACGTTTGATAGCACACAAGGTGTTCCTTCGGTATTCGGGAGTTGCATAATCTCATAGTTAGAGGAATATGTATAAGTCATGAAGGAAGCAATAGCAATAAAACTAAACGATCATAATGCTAAGCTAACGGATGGGTCTTGTCCATCACATCATTCTCTAATGACGTGATCCCGTTCATCAAATGACAACACATGTTTCTTGTTAGGTAACTTAACCATCTTTGATTAATGAGCTAGTCAAGTAGAGGCATACTAGAGACACTCTATTTTGTCTATGTGTTCACACATGTACTAAGTTTCCGGTTAATACAATTCTAGCATGAATAATAAACATTTATCATGATATAAGGAAATATAAATAACAACTTTATTATTTCCTCTAGGGCATATTTCCTTCAGTCTCCCACTTGCAGTAGAGTCAATAATCTAGACATAGTAATGATTCTAACACCATGGAGGCTTGGTGCTGATCATGTTTTGCTCGTGGAAGAGGCTTAGTCAATGGGTTTGAAACATTCAGATCCATATGTATTTTGCAAATCTCTATGTCTCCCTCCTTGACTTGATCGCGGATGGAATTGAAGCGTCTCTTGATGTGTTTGGTTCTCTTGTGAAATCAGGATTCCTTCGCCAAGGCTATTGCTCCAGTATTGTCACAAAATATTTTCATTGGACCCGATGCACTAGGTATTACGCCTAGATTGGATATGAACTCCTTCATCCAGACTCCTTCATTTGCTGCTTCCAAAGCAGCTATGTACTCCATTTCACACGTAGAGCCCGCCATGACGCACTGCTTGGAAGTGCACCAACTGACAGCTCCACCATTCAATATAAATACGTATCCGGTTTGTGACTTAGAGTCATCTGAATCGGTGTCAAAGCTTGCATCGACGTAACCATTTACGACAAGCTCTTTGTCACCTCCATAAATGAGAAACATATCCGTAGTCCTTTTTAGGTATTCAGGATGTTCTTGACCGCTGTCCAGTGATCCACTCCTGGATTACTTTGGTACCTTCCTGTTATACTTATAGCAAGGCACACATCAGGTTTGGTACACAACATTGCATACATGATAGAACCTATGGTTGAGGCATAGGGAATGACTTTCATTTTCTCTCTATCTTCTGCAGTGGTCGGGCATCGAGTCTGACTCAACTTCACACCTTGTAACACAAGCAAGAACCCTTTCTTTGACTGATCCATTTTGAACTTCTTCAAAAATTTATCAAGGTATGTGCCTTGTGAAAGTCCAATTGAGCATCTTGATCTATCTCTATAGATCTTGATACCCAATATATAAGCAGCTTCATCGAGGTCTTTCATTGAAAATTTCTTATTCAAGTATCCTTTTATGCTATCCAGAAATTCTGTATCATTTCCAATCAAGAATATGTCATCCACATATAATATTAGAAATGCTACATAGCTCCCACTCACTTTCTTGTAAATACAGGCTTCTCCAAAAGTCTGTATAAAACCATATGCTTTTATTACACTATCAAAGCGTATATTCCAACCCTGAGATGCTTGCACCAGTACATAAATGGTCGCTGGAGCTTGCATACTTTGTTAGCACCTTTAGGGTCGACAAAACCTTCTGGTTGCATCATATACAACTCTTATTTAAGAAATCCATTAAGGAATGCAATTTTGACATCCATTTGCCAAATTTCATAATCATAAAATGCGGCAATTGCTAACATGATTCGGACAGACTTAAGCATCGCTACGGGTGAGAAGGTCTCATCGTAGTCAACTCCTTGAACTTGTCGAAAACCTTTTGCAACAAGTCGAGCTTTGTAGACAGTAACATTACTGTCAGCGTCAGTCTTCTTCTTGAAGATCCATTTATTCTCTATGGCTTGCCGATCATCGGGCAAGTCAACCAAAGTCCACACTTTGTTCTCATACATGGATCCCATCTCAGATTTCATGGCCTCAAGCCATTTCGCGGAATCTGGGCTCATCATCGCTTCCTCATAGTTTGTAGGTTCGTCATGGTCTAGTAACATGACTTCCAGAACAGGATTATCGTACCACTCTGGTGCGGACCGTACTCTGGTTGACCTACGAGGTTCGGTAGTAACTTGATCTGAAGTTTTATGGTCATCATCATTAGCTTCCTCACTAATTGGTGTAGGAATCACTGGAACTGATTTCTATGATGAACTACTTTCCAATTCCGGAGAAGGTACAATTAACTCATCAAGTTCTACTTTCCTCCCACTCACTTCTTTCGAGAGAAACTCCTTCTCTAGAAAGGATCCATTCTTAGCAACGAAAATCTTGCCTTCGGATCTGTGATAGAAGGTGTACCCAACAGTTTCCTTTGGGTATCCTATCAAGACACATTTCTCTGATTTGGGTTCGAGCTTATCAGGTTGAAGCTTTTTCACATAAGCATCGCAGCCCCAAGAAATGACAGCTTAGGTTTCTTGCTAAACCACAGTTCATATGGTGTCGTCTCAACGGATTTAGATGGTGCCCTATTTAACGTGAATGCAACCGTCTCTAAAGCATAACCTCAAAACGATAGCGGTAAATCGGTAAGAGACATCATAGATCGCACCATATCTAATAAAGTACGGTTACGATGTTCGGACACACCATTACGTTATGGTGTTCTAGGTGGCGTGAGTTGTGAAACTATTCCACATTGTTTCAAATGAAGACCAAACTCATAACTCAAATATTAACATCCACGATCAGATCGCAGAAATTTTATTTTCTTGTTACGATGATTTTCCACTTCACTCTGAAATTCTTTGAACTTTTCAAATGTTTCAGACTTATGTTTCATTAAGTAGATATACCCATATCTTCTCAAATCATCAGTGAAGTTCAAAAAATAACGGTACCCACCGCGAGCCTCAACACTCATCGGACCGCATACATCAGTATGTATTATTTCCAATAAGTCAGTTGCTCGGTCCATTGTTCCAGAGAATGGAGTCTTAGTCATCTTGCCCATGAGGCATGGTTTGCAAGCATCAAGTGATTCATAATCAAGTGATTCCAAAACCCATCAGCATGGAGTTTCTTCATGCGCTTTACACCAATATGACCTAAACAACAATGCCACAAATAAGTTGCACTATCATTTGCATCGTTTGGCTTCAATATTATGAATATCTGTATCACTACAATCGAGATTTAACAAAAATAGACCACTCAAGAAGGGTGCATGACCAGAAAAGATATTACTCCTATAAATAGAACAACCATTATTCTCTGATTTAAATGAATAACCGTCTCACATCAAACAAGATCTAGATATAATGTTCATGCTCAACACTGGTACCAAATAACAATTATTCAGGTCTAAAACTAATCCCGACGGTAGATGTAGAGGTAGCGTGCCGACGACGATCACATCAACCTTGGAACCATTTCCGACGCGCATCGTCACCTTGTCCTTAGATAATCTTCGTTTAATCCATAGCCCCTATTTCGAGTTGCAAATATGAGCAATAGAACCAATATCAAATACCCAGGCGCTACTACGAGCATTAGTAAGGTACACGTCAATAACATGTATATCAAATATACCTTTTACTTTGCCATCCTTCTTATCCGCCAAATACTTGGGGCAGTTCCGGTTCTAGTGACCAGTCCCTTTGCAGTAGAAGCACTCAGTTTCAGGCTTAGGTTCAGACTTGGGCTTCTTCCCTTGAGTAGGAACTTGCTTTCTGTTATTCTTGAAGTTCCCCTTCTTCCCTTTGGCCTTTTTATTGAAACTAGTGGTCTTGTTAACCATCAACACTTGATGCTCCTTCTTGATTTCTACCTCCGCAGCCTTTAGCATTGGGAAGAGCTGGGGAATTGTTTTTTCCATCCCTTGCATATTATAGTTCATCACGAAGCCTTTATAGCTTGGTGGCAGTGATTGAAGAACTCTGTCAATGACACTATCATCAGGAAGATTAACTCCTAGCTGAGTCAAGTGGTTATGGTACCCAGACATTCTGAGTATGTGTTCACTGAATGAACTATTCTCCTCCATCTTACAGCTATGGAACTTGTTGGAGACTTCATATCTCTCAACTCGGGCATTTGTTTGAAATATTAACTTCAATTCCTGGAACATCTCATATGCTCCACGATGTTCAAAATATCTTTGAAGTCCCGATTCTAACCCGTAAAGCATGGCACACTGAACTATCGAGTAGTCACTAGCTTTGCTCTGCCAGACGTTCATAACGTCCGGAGTTGTTCCTGCAGCGGGTCTTGCACCTAGCGGTGCTTCCAGGACGTAATTTTTTTGTGCAGCAATGAGGATAATCCTCAAGTTATGGACCCAGTCCGTGTAGTTGCTACCATCATCTTTCAACTTAGCTTTCTCTAGGAACGCATTAAAATTCAAGGGAACGGTAGCATGGGCCATTGATCTACAACAACATAGATATGCAAAAACTATCAGGTACTAAGTTCATGATAAATTAAAGTTCAATTAATCATATTACTTAAGAACTCCCACTTAGATAGAGATCCCTCTAGTCATCGAAATGATGACGTGATCCATATCAACTAAACCATGTCCGATCGTCACGTGAGATGAAGTAGTTATCAA
Organism: Triticum aestivum; assembly: GCF_018294505.1. Classification (NCBI taxonomy): domain Eukaryota; kingdom Viridiplantae; phylum Streptophyta; class Magnoliopsida; order Poales; family Poaceae; genus Triticum; species Triticum aestivum. The sequence goes on along the minus strand of NC_057802.1, from coordinate 294,907,622 downwards.
TGGTGAACATAACTATGTTGATCATATCTACTATATGATTCACGTTCGACCTTTCGGTCTCAATGTTCCAAGGCCATATCTGCATATGCTAGGCTCGTCAAGTTTAACCCGAGTATTCTGCACGTGCAAAACTGTTTTGCACCCGTTGTATGTGAACGTAGAGCTTATCACACCCGATCATCACGTGGTGTCTCGGCACGACGAAATGTAGCAACGGTGCATACTTAGGGAGAACACTTGTACCTTGAAATTTAGTGAGGGGTCATCTTATAATGCTACCGCCGTACTAAGCAAAATACGATGCATAAAAGATAAACATCACATGGAATCAAAATATGTGACATGATATGGCCATCATCATCTTGTGCCTTTGATCTCCATCTCCAAAGCATCGTCATGATCTCCATCGTCACCGGCTTCACACTTTGATCTCCATCGTAGCGTCGTTGTCGTCTCGCCAACTATTGCTTCTACGACTATCGCTACCACTTAGTGATAAAGTAAAGCAATTACATGGCGATTGCATTTCATACAATAAAGCGACAACTATAAGGCTCCTGCTAGTTGCCGGTAACTTTTACAAAACATGATCATCTCATACAACAATTTATATCTCATCACGTCTTGACCATATCACATCACAACATGCCCTGCAAAAACAAGTTAGACGTCCTCTACTTTGTTGTTGCAAGTTTTACGTGGCTGCTCCGGGCTTCTAGCAAGAACCGTTCTTACCTACGCATCAAAACCACAACGATTTTTTGTCAAGTGTGTTGTTTTAACCTTCAACAAGGACCGGTCGTGGTCAAATTAGATTCAATTAAAGTTGGAGAGACAGGCACCCGCCAGCCACCTGTGTGCAAAGCACGTCGGTAGAACCAGTCTCATGAACGTGGTCATGTAATGTTGGTCCGGGCCGCTTCATCCAACAATACCGCCGAATCAAAATAAGATGTTGGTGGTAAGCAGTATGACTATTATCGCCCACAACTCTTTGTGTTCTACTCGTGCATATCATCTACGCATAGACCTGGCTCGGATGCCACTGTTGGGAATGTAGCATGCAATTTCAAAAAAATTCCTACGATGACGCAAGATCCATGTAGGAGATGCATAGCAATGAGAGGGGGAGAGTGTGTCCACACACCTCGTAGGCCGAAAGCGGTAGCGTTAGATTAACGCGGTTGATATAGTCGAACGTCTTCACGATCCAACCGATCCAAGTACCGAACGTACGGCACCTCCATGTTCAGCACACGTTCAACTCAATGATGTCCCTCGAACTCTTGATCCAGTAGAGGGTCGAGGGAGAGTTCTGTCAACACGACGGCGTGGTGATGGTGATGGTGATGTGATCCACGCAGGGCTTTGCCTAAACACTATGACGCTATGACCGGAGGAGTAAACTGTGGAGGGGGGCACCGCACCCGCCTAAGAGAACTATTGGTGTGCCCCCACCCCTGTGGAGAGGAAGAGGAGGAGGCCGGCCAGGAGGCGCGCGCCATGGGGGGGGTCCTACTAGGAGTAGGATTCGCCCCCCCCCCCCCCGCTTTTTCCTTTCTTCCACTGGAGGAAAAGGGAGGAGAAGGAGAGGGAAAGGGAAAGGGGGGTCCGCGCCCCTCCACCTTGTCCTATTCAGACTCCCTAGGAGGGGGGCGCGCGCCACCCCCCCACGGGCTTCCCTATCTCTCCCTTAGGCCCATGGTGGCCTAACACTTCCCCGGGGGGGGGGGGGTCCGGTAACCCCTCGGTACTCCGGTAAAATACCCGAATCACTTAGAACCATTCGGATGTCCGTATACAACCTTCCAATATATGAATCTTTACCTCTCGACCATTTCGAGACTCCTCATCATGTTCGTGATCTCATCCGGGACACCGAACAAACTTCGGTCACTAAAACACATAACTCATAATACAAATCGTCATCGAACGTTAAGCGTGCGGACCCTACGGGTTCGAGAACTATGTATACATGACCGAGACACATCTCCGGTCAATAACCAATAGCGGAACCTGGATGCTCATATTGGTTCCTACATATTCTACAAAGATCTTTATCGGTCAAACCGCATAACAACATACGTCATTCCCTTTGCCATCGGTATGTTACTTGCCTGAGATTCGATCATTGGTATCATCATACCTAGTTCAATCTCGTTACTGGCAAGTCTCTTTACTCGTTCCATAATGCATCATCCCGCAACTAACTCATTAGTCACATTGCTTGCAAGGCTTATAGTGATGTGCATTACCGAGAGGGCCCATAGATACCTCTCTGATACACGGAGTGACAAATCCTAATCTTGATCTATGCCAACCCAACAAACACCTCCGGAGACACCTGTAGAGCATCTTTATAATCACCCAGTTACGTTGTGACGTTTGATAGCACACAAGGTGTTCCTCCGGTATTTGGGAGTTGCATAATCTCATAGTTAGAGGAATATGTATTAGTCATGAAGAAAGCAATAGCAATAAAACTAAGCGATCATAATGCTAAGCTAACGGATGGGTCTTGTCCATCACATCATTCTCTAATGATGTGACACTGTTCATCAAATGACAACACATGTTTCTTGTTAGGTAACTTAACCATCTTTGATTAACGATCTAGTCAAGTAGTGGCATACTATAGACACTCTGTTTTGTCTATGTATTCACACATGTACTAAGTTTCCGGTTAATACAATTCTAGCATGAATAATAAACATTTATCATGATATAAGGAAATATAACTAACAACTTTATTATTGCCTCTAGGGCATATTTCCTTCAGAAGGACACGAGCCCGTTTTTTTTAGGATCAACACGAGCCCGTGTCTGGCTGGTACGCCGTTGGGTGCTACCATTCGAGAATACAAAAGGAATATTTTAAATTGCGAACGAATCCATATGTATGACAATGCCCGTATTTTCCTTGCAAATTACCGATCATTCCAAAAGGCACAGTAATTGATTTATGGCGAGTTCTTGAATTAGAGTGAGTTTGTGATATAGTGATCTCAACGTGGATTTCACATTTCATGGTATCCCTAGTAAGTTTTTCATTGCAAATTCAAATTTAAAAGATGAACAGTATGGTGGTGAGAAAACTTTGTATGTATCAAGCATATGACCACACACACACATGAATACAACAACAATCCAATAAGTATAGTGCATCTATTTTTCCAACCCATGCATGTATGACACGAATTCAAAAATACTCCCTCTGTTCCTAAATATTTATCTTTTAGAGATTTCAACAAGTGACTATATACGGAGCAAAATGAGTGAATCTACACTCTAAAATATGCCTATATACATCTGTATGTGGCAGTCCGTTTGAAATCTCTAAAAGGCTAATATTTAGGAACGAAGGGAGTAAAATGTAAGACATGCATGGTCCTCAATTCAATATTTAAAATGAACAGGAAACTGAAACATGAATATTAAGTCTAGTACTACATACATGCAAATGTTGTGTTTAGGCGGAGCTATGTAGATTGTCGGGGGTTAACCCCTCGACCTTAGATAAAATTGTGAAGCTCTATTTAGGAATGTTTAGATTATATTTTTGAACATTATATTTGTCCCCACCCTCCGAAACACCGATTGGTTGTGCACCCCCCTCTCAGGGAGAATATCATGTGCCCCCACACCTTAGATGCTATATGCTGACACGAGTTGCTTGGAGCTTGTAGATATGCGATATAGCAAGTCATAGGATGTCTTAATATTTTTACAGGAAACATTAACGAGTTTGAGAATTGCACACAATTTATACAAAAACTACATAGATGCCCTTGGATCCCATATCCAACGACCTCGCAGCTCGTATCACCGTAGCATCTAAGATGAAGGAGGACCTCATATTCTCCTGTATGTAAGAATATCATGTGCTACCACACCTTAGATGCTTTGGTGATACAAGCTCTTCGGAGCCGTTGGATCTGTGATCCAACAAATGCTTGGTGGTTTGAATGTTGTTTTGCAGAAAAGCCCCCAAAGAGTTCGGCCACTGCTTATAAGCACAAAGACTGCTCAGATGCCATTGGATCTCAGATCGAACGACCTCGAAGCTCGTATCACCGTAGCACTCAAGCTGCGAGGGCACCTGATGTTTTCTCGCACAGGAGAATATGAGGTGCTCCCACACCGTAGATTCTATGGTGATACGAGTTCCTAAAGATCTAATGGCTCACAGTAGGAGGTTTGAATGTTTTTGCAATATACGCCTGAGAGAGTTTGGGAATTGTGCAGAAAGTACAAGTACTATGCATGTGGCATCTGATCACAGATCATACGACCTAGATGCTCGTATCACCGTAGCGGCTAATTAAGCTACGGGGAGCACCTAATATGAGCTACTGGGAGCTGTTGGATCCAAGATGCAGCGGCACACACGAGGCATGAATGTTTTATTTGCAAAAACACCCTTGGAGAGTTTGGAAATTGCGCATAATTACAAAGACTACTCCCAAGCCATTGGATCTCAGTTCCAATGACGTTAAAACTCATATCACCATAGCATCTAAGCTGCGGGGTGGATGCGATATTCTATCCTACTGTCATTTTTGTTCCTAAACTTGAAAAATACGTGTAACTCGTGCCGTTACTTGCCTAACCGCGCAAAGTGTTTGTGCAAAAAACCATCCTACACTGAAATATCGGAACAACACACGGGGTCCCACTTGTCATTGATCAAATTTGGACCTAAAACTAATAAATCTGAAAGACGAGATTCGAACTGGCAACCTGGACTACAAAGCGTAAGTCGATAGCCTGAAACAACAATGGTTGTTGGCTTTGTCCCATAACTTGATTTTATACAGTATTACATTGAGTAGAGTAGAGGGAGTGGCTCATCAACACGTGCATGACCGTTGACTCACTTACTGGTGGGTCCCATGTCTGCGATCTCTCTCTCCTCTCCATCGTCTAACCTCTAGACACACGGGCACACACGAAGAGCGGCGCGAGCTTGCCGTGGTGTTATTACAACTAAAAAAAGCTTGGAAAATAGAAGAATCGCCTAGAACAAGAGACGTTGTGGCTGGTCGAGATGGAGCTAACCACACATATCCTTCGTGCCATGTTAGCATGATGAAGCTGTGTGGCTAGCAGGGTGTTTTCGACCGACTGGCTGGTCCCGAGGTCGAACCATAGGTAGTACATCTGATATCGTATATTTGTACACACACATTTTTCCTCCGTGCCGAGACGTGGCACACCCTACCGCATAGTTTCTGGGTCCTCCCGGGTGGTGCACGCATATTTTCTTCCTTTCCGAGATGTGGGACGCCCTACTGCGCATTTTCTGGGTCCTCCTCGGTTGTAGCGCCGAAGCAAGTAAATGAATCATCAAATCACGAAAGACCACCTTTCCCGCCGAGTACATCAGTGAAGCACAGTGGCTAGCTAGTTGGGCTAGTGCGACCGATTAGCTAGGCCACTGCCACATTTGTTTTTTCACCCCTTTTTTATCTCCTTGCCAGCAGGTAAATTTAAATATCCACTGCGGCGTTGCTCTGGTCTTTGGGTGCGGCAGGCGCGGCAGGATTTTTATTTTTTTGATTGACGGGAGAAGGCGCGTCATCAATTAGTCATGATGACTCATCCTGTAAAATCGACTGCTCCCTGATGTGAAAAGTCATCGACTGGTGTTTTCCCATGGTGAAAACCAAAAGATTCACCCTGCTCCTCGGTTGGCTCCCTCTGCCTTCCCGTAGATTGCATTGCCTTTCAGCCGTTTCGCCCCCTTTGCTTCCTCTCCCCATTGCTTCTACCTGGTTCCATGGCAGTAAACCAAATCACGGAGTCTGAGGTGAGGCGCCTGACACAGGAGCTCCAGGCCAAGGATGTGGAGCTCAGGGCCAAGGACGTGGAGCTCCGTGAGCTCAAGGAGGAGAGGAGTGCCATGCTCCTCCTTTATGTGCGAGAGTTCACGGAGCTTCAAAAGTGGCAGGCGTCCACCACATAGATGCTCAAGGCATCGGCGGTGTTGCTGCAGAAAGCGGGAGATACGATAAGCGGTTAGGCTAGCCGGCTGGAGCGTGAGCGGGCCAATCGTGATGAGGTCCAGGATCACCTCAACCACCGTCATGCCAGTGCGACCATGTCGGGCATCGGGCTAAACCCGTTCGACCACCCCGTCGACTTCAACGAGCTGCGGCTTCCTGACCTGGTCTCCGTCTTCACCTATATCTCCGAGGAGCTGAGCCGTCTCCACGCGATGGTGGGGGCGGAGCTGGACAAGGAGGGGTTGCGGGCTGCCGTTTGATAACCCACAAGTATAGGGGATCGCAATAGTTTTCGAGGGTAGAGTATTCAACCCAAATTTATTGATTCGACACAAGGGGAGCCAAAGAATATTCTCAAGTATTAGCAGTTGAGTTGTCAATGCAACCACACCTGGATAACTTAGTATCTGCAGCAAAGTATTTAGTAGCAAAGTAGTATGATAGTAGCGGTAACGGTAGCAAAAGTAATATTTTTGGGTTTTGTAGTGATTGTAACAGTAGCAACGAAAAAGTAAATAAGCGAAGAACAATATGTGAAAAGCTCGTAGGCATTGGATCAGTGATGGAGAATTATGCCGGATGCGGTTCATCATGTAACAGTCATAACATAGGGTGACACAGAACTAGCTCCAATTCATCAATGTAATGCAGGCATGTATTCCGAATATAGTCATACGTGCTTATGGAAAAGAACTTGCATGACATCTTTTGTCCTACCCTCCCGTGGAAGCGGGGTCCTATTGGAAACTAAGGGATATTAAGGCCTCCTTTTAATAGAGTACCGGACCAAAGCATTAACACATAGTGAATACATGAACTCCTCAAACTACGGTCATCACCGGGAGTGGTCCCGATTATTGTCACTTCAGGGTTGCTGGATCATAACACATAGTAGGTGACTATAGACTTGCAAGATAGGATCAAGAACTCACATATATTCATGAAAACATAATAGGTTCAGATCTGAAATCATGGCACTCGAGCCCTAGTGACAAGCATTAAGCATAGCAAAGTCATAGCAACATCAATCTTAGAACATAGTGGATACAAGGGATCAAACCCTAACAAAACTAACTCGATTGCATGATAAATCTCATCCAACCCATCACCGTCCAGCAAGCCTACGATGGAATTACTCATGCACGACGGTGAGCATCATAAAATTGGTGATGGAGGATGGTTGATCATGACGATGGCAAGGGATTCCCCTCTCCGGAGCCCCGAACGGACTCCAGATCAGCCCTCCCGAGAGAGTTTAGGGCTTGGCGGCGGCTCCATATCGTAAAATGTGATGAATCTTTCTCTCTGATTTTTTTCTCCCCGAACACGAATATATGGAGTTGGAGTTGAGGTCGGTGGAGCACCAGGGGGCCCACGAGGCAGGGGGCGCGCCCTGGGGGGGCAGGCGCGCCTTCCACCCTCGTGGAAAGGGTGTGCGCCCCCTGGCCTTGATTCTTTCGCCAGTATTTTTAATTATTTCCAAAAATAATCTCCGTGAAGTTTCAGGTCATTCTGAGAACTTTTGTTTTTGCACAAAGATAACACCATGGCAATTCTGCTGAAAACAGCGTCAGTCCGGGTTAGTTCCATTCAAATCATGCAAGTTAGAGTCCAAAACAAGGGCAAAAGTGTTTGGAAAAGTAGATACGACGGGACGTATCACCGTCGCCGTTGCCACGTGAATCCTCTCAGGGCTCCGTCACCGGAATCCATTCGTGCCATTGGACGCCGTCTTTGACGAGCTGGCTCCCGTCGACCGGGAGCGGGTTCTGCAGCGGTGGCACCCTGCATCACCAACGTCGTGCACCTCGAGAAGCAGAGGGACTTCGGTGGTATTATGCGTCCTCTGCATGGGCATGTCCATGTCTCGGCACAACAGGACCATTGGATCAAACTCAGACAGTGCAGATCAGTCACTGTAGCACAAAGCGTGTGGGTGTGTTTGGTTGCATTCTCATCTCAATATAGTTGTTCCCTCTTTGTGCATGCTCATCTCAGCACCCCTCTTCATTCATGCTCCTAGTGTATTTGTGTTAACCTACTAGTGCGGACTCATGCACCCTTCATGCACTCTGACAAACATCCAAAAGTGGGTCGAGAAGGGAACTTTTGCTCCCATCCCATGTACCCTTCATACACCCTCCCTAACACTGATTCGTGCTTCATATGGTTCATGTTCCGTGGAGTACTATAGCACCGTACTCTCCGTGCGCTGTAGACATAGTTCTGTTAACATTGATCTCACCGTTCATTCTCGACCAGACAGTCAAAAAAGGGATATGTTACATTACTGTTCATATAGTTGACATGCGCACAACATCATTTGTTATCATCATATCTTACTACACTAGCAACAAGATTATGTAGTACTGACGTATGAATCACTGCACATGCCTAGTAGTAGAGGACTGTGTAAGTTCAAGTGGCTGCCGTGTTTCGCACTCCTCCGTCGTAAGAGTGGAAACGCTTGTTGTAATTGATGTCTGCTTGAACTACATCGGTATATCCCCAAAGAGGAAGGGATGATGCAACACAACAACGGTAGGTATTTCCCTCAGTGATGAGACCAAGGTTATCGAACCAGTAGGAGAACCACGCAACACCACTGTAACAGCCTGGTTTTTGGCCCTTTTCTTTTTCTTTTAATTTAATTGGTTTTTGCTCCGTTTTTCATTTTGGAGTGGTTCTGTGGCCTTGTCACATGGGAAATCATCTTCATTTCCTCTCCCAAGTGACTCATGATTCTCAAAACCTTGCCAAGATCATGTCACTCCACTGCTTGACCAAACCCTAATTTCTTTTTCTAGGGAAAATTCCTTTTTTCTATTAAAGGAATAAACTTGTCTACCCTAGGTTGTGAAGCAACCTATATTTCTGTCCATCCAAAAATTCCCAAATAATTCTCATAATTCCTTTGGGTCATATGATGTTCAAATATGCCCAAACTTTCCTATCCTAGCCCAAGAATAATTCCCCAATAATTATTCTTCCTTTCTGTCCAGAGTGGCACTTTGTGAAGGAAGTGTCATTTATCTTATCTTGTTTTCTCCCAAACTTGTTGGGCATTCTTTTATGTCCAAATAATTGCCACATGCCAAAATTCAACTTTATTTGCCTAGAAAATCTTCCTCAGTGATTTTTCAAAGTTTCTGTCAAACAGAAGCCACTGTGAAGGAAGTACTAGCTAGGAGAATCCAAATGAGTTGAAATTTGGCATGCCTCTTCATGTGCTCATATAATTAGCCTCCTACAAATTTCAGCCCCATCCAATCATCTATGTGAGTACAGGATCAAATCTTCGCTTCCGGCAAAAGTTTCAGGTTGTGAAGCAAGTGCATTTTATATTGCTTCAAAAATCCTGATAAATTACCAGATCATTCTCCTACCTATATAACTTCTCTCCACAAAATTTGGCACCATTTCACCTAGCCAATATTTCTCCAAAATTCTTGCAAGATTCTGGTCAGTGAAGATAGCTGTGAAGGAAGTGCCATTTTGGTGAATCCAATTGGTATGAAATTTTTACAGCTTCTTACTGTGACCAAATCCCTAAGCCTTGCCAAATTTCAGATCAATTTGATACCCCATGTGAGTGCACCATCATGATTTTGATTCTGGACTAAATATGCAGTTGTGAAGCAACTATGATTTACCTTGGTCCAAATCTTCTCAAAGTTACCAGGATGAAAGTCCTTCTTACCCTAAACCTCGCAGATAACTCCATTGCTCTCAATCTCCTCCCTGTTGATCAGCAGTACACGACCAAGTTTACTGCAGTAAACTTCCGAGGTTGCTTACCTTTTAACCAGAGCATTTTTAACAGAGATACCACTGCAGTTGCAACCACCCCTGGAAGGACTAACCCCCAGGCATCGCTTGGCATGTCTTGTGGCACTGTGTGCACCAGTGCACGCGGTGACCACCGTTTTGGCAAGCCCTGGCCGCGCCCAGAACGTCTTCTTGCTCGGGCCCCTCCTCTGTTTGGCGTCTCAGCGAGCACGGGCCTGTCTACCGTGTTCCCTGCGTCGTCGCCGTCCTCCTGGAGCCATCCCCCCTCCGGCAGCTTCTCCGTCGGTGCTCGTCGCCGCGCGCCCACGAGCGAGCTGTAGCCGATAGGGCATTAATGGTGTTCGGATCCTTCTCCCCTGCGCCCTCGGCCCCTCCTGCCCTGTGCACCACTGTCGCTCGTCCGCACCTCCCTCGTCGTGATCCCGCGCCCTCCCGTGATCGCTGCCGTCGCTAGTGTGTGGCCGGACGCGAGCGGCGGCACCCGAGCCACGGCCACGCGTCCACGGCCTCCCCTCCTCGCCCTGCCTATATAAAGGCCACTCGAGCCCCTCCCGAGCACCTCATCAGCCTCGCCTCACTCCCAGCTCCCTCCCCAACCTCTTCCCCGAGCACCGGAGCCCCTCTGCTCATCCTCCGTCCACCATGGCCGCCGTGAAGCTCGGCTTAAATCCAAGCCATCCGGTCCCATCCCCCACCCACTGAACTCACCAGAGTCTTCCCCGTGCTTCGGCGAACCTCTACACCACCCCACCCTCTCGCTGGAGTGCCTCAGGCCGCGACCCCAAGCTTCGACCGCTGCCGCATGCTCTCTGCCTCCGTGAAGCGCCGCCACTCTGTCCCTCCACGACGCCCGCAGTCTGCCCAGATGGATGCGGCGCTCCTCGCCGGTCTCTCCGGTGGCCTCGGCGCGTCCGGGGACTGCCGGAGCTGCCCGGGCCATCGCCGGCGCCGGCCCTGGCCTCTGTCCCGCGTGGGCGAGCACGCGAGGGAGACGAAGACGACGGCGCTGACTTGTCTCCCCTGGTTAGGCAGGCCCCAGCCGAGAGCGGCCCCACTCGTCGGCCGCACAGCCCGTTGACCCGCCCTCGCTGACCTGGATTAGTGGAAACGTATTTCCCTGAATACGTTTTCGCTAACCGAAAGCGTAAGTAGCCGCGGTTGTGGGGCAGAATACGCTTTCACTTCACCGAAAGCTTATTACCTCGAGTGCGCGTTCTGTTTTTCCTCCTGAGGGCCTGTTTGTGATGATTTTATTACAGATAGGTCCCTGGCAGAAAAACCCTTATATCTTTTTACTCCCAACTCCAAATCAGCCCCTCCGAGAGAGAGCTGTTTCTGACAAATCTTTCCGCGGCTTCACCGCACTTCTCCCCGGTGCCTTCTTCATCCCCAGGCAAGCCACAACCACCATTTGCATGATAGCCATGCAGTAGCATTGGTTTTTAACTTGAATCTTTAATAATTGTATGTTTGTTTTGCTACTGCTGTCGTTATTTCGGTTATGTTTATGGACCAATGGTTACCGTCTTGCTATGTTTTCTTACACTCTGTTATCATGTTCTACTTGCTAGTATTACTTTCACATTGTTCATGCTTGATAGCAGTACATGCTGGGTTGGTCATGTTCTTCGGTGCATGACTGACGTTGGTTACCGAGTACCGTTAATATGTATTGTTCCTTGTTGTCAGTTAGTTAAGTGTTTACTCGGTTATGTGATTGATGTGTTCTTGCATGGTACTTATTGTTGATGATAATGGTCATGTTATGCTATGAGTAGTGTTGTACTTGTAATATTCATGCTCATCATTATGCCATGCTCAGTTGGATATGATTCATTGTTGATATGGTGGATAGTTATGTTGTACCCTCATGCTTATGTTGATATCCCTCATGCTTATGTTGATATCATGCTCATGCATTGTAATTGCATCATGTTATTTTATCATGGCTCAGCATATTTGCATTGAAGTTTGACCGGATTAAATTGAACTTGAACAACTGTTGGCTGAGTCATGGTGCCACCATATCGAGCTGACCAGTGCAACCACGCTTACCTTTATGGGAAGGTCCTAACTGGGTCTATTGTCGTGCCTCTCGCCGGTGCCTCCAACGAGGGAAGGTTATGGGCGCGCGCTACCCTGATCAGGTAGGCGGACATAAGCCTTGTGTGCCCGTTGTTGTTGTACCCGGGTTGTCCCCGTTTGGGACCGTTTATGTTTGGCCATGACGGTGGCCGTTGGTGCCTTTGGTAGGCACGGGGCCACCCAGGACTTAGGCCAAAAGGGGAGTTGGTCGGAGTGGCCGGGAGAGTGTCATGGCAGTAGATCGGTTTTGTCGGAACGCCGTTGGTCCACCCGAATGGGAGTGCGAGGCCATGGGTTCCGTGGTGTGGGTACAGTGTACTAGCCTCTGCAGAGTGTATATTAAATCTATCGATAGCCGCGCCCCCGGATAAGGGCCCAGTTCGTGTCGGTCACACTGTGAGTCAACAGTAATAATAATAATGTGATCAATAACAACCCCGGTTCGATGAGGAGATAAGTTGGTTGTGATCGCCGGAAAGATCACCGTTTGAGACCAAGTGTTGGTCATGGTTGTGATCGCCGGAAAGATCATTGTTTGGTTATGAGGTAACCCGTTGAACCAAGAGTGGTTCCGTTTGTGATCATGAGATGATCACCGTGGTATCGAGGATACCGAGTTGTTGGATATTCGTGATGTTGTGCGAGAATCATGGGTAAAGATCAAGCTCCTTGTGGTCATTTAATGATTACTACGGTATTGTTTATACCAAGCTTGATTTGATCCTGAGATGATCGTGTGATGTCCGAGGTTGGTAAGTGCTGCATGTGATGGTTACAGGATAACCCGAGCAGAATAAGTGGTGCATGATAATGTCATCATGTTGCATGCTAGTATCGTCATATTTATATGTTCATGCCATGTTCATATTGCTCTAGCTGTATCATGTTCATGTTGTTCATGCCATGTTATCCTGATGATCTCATGATAATTCCTGCTTAACCTATAATTGCCATGCTGTTGTCTGTCTTGAATGCTTCTGGTTATTGTGAGCTTGCAAGTACATTCAATGTACCGACCTGGCGTGTCATGCCAGTTTGCAGGTCATGCCGGATTTGATTGCTTACTTGTCGTGGTTTCCGTTCGTGCGAGCTAAGATAAGCGTTCCAGCCAGAGTCCCTGTGGAGTGGAGTTAACCACCGTCATCGTCGTTCCGCTGCTAGAAGTTTTCCGCTGCTTTGAGTTGTTCTACTGCTTGCATAGAGCAACTGAGGATGGCGTAGTATCGCCGTGCCGATGTTATTCATTGTAATATCGAAGACCTTGTAGTCATATTCGTGTAATAATAGAAAGTTGGTTTGTTCTATGCTAAGCAGTGCCGTATTCCAGAAGACTTCTCCTCGATCTCTGGGCTGGAATACGGGCCGTTCCGGTTTCTCTGAGCCGGGGTGCCACAACCACGTAAACAGCTCCTGCACACCAAGAACAAATACTTGCAACCCGACGTAAGAGAGGGGTTGTCAATCCCTCACGGGTAAAAAGATAGGTAAAATTGTAGTAGATTGGATAAATAGATCTCGCGGGAATGCGAGATAAAATAAATAAATAAAAAATGCACCAAGGTATTTTTGGATTAATAGATCTGAAAATAAAAGCAAATAAAAATAGATCGCGAAGGAAAATATAATAAAGAAGAGACCCGGGGGCCGTAGATTTCACTAGTGGCATCCCTCGAGAAAAATAACATACGCTAGGTAAACAAATTACTGTTGGGCAATTGATAGAAATTCAAATAATCATGACGATATCCAGGCAATGATCATTATATAGGCATCACGTCCAAGATTAGTAGACCGACTCCTGCCTACATCTACTACTATTACTCCACACATCGACCGCTATCCAGCATGCATCTAGTGTATTAAGTTCATGGAGAAACGGAGTAATGCAACAAGAACGATGACATGATGTAGACAAGATCTATTTATGTAGAAATAGACCCCATCTTGTTATCCTTAATAGCGACGATACATATGTGTCGGTTCCCCTTCTGTCACTGGGATCAAGCACCGTAAGATCGAAACCATCACAAATCACCTCTTCCCATGGCAAGAAAAATCGATCTAGTTGGCCTAACTAAACCAAAGATTCAAAGAAGAAATACGAGGCTATAAGTAATCATGCATATAAGAGATCATCAAATAACTTTCATGGATAAAAACATAGATCTGATCATAAACTCAAAGTTCATCGGATCCCAACAAACACACCGCAAAAAGAGTTACATCAAATAGATCTCCAAGAGACCATTGTATTGAGAATCAAAAGAGAGAGAGGAAGCCATCTATACTAACTACGGACCCGTAGGTCTACAATGAACTACTCACGCATCATCGGAGAGGCACCAATGAGGATGATGAACCCCTCCGTGATGGTGTAGATTGGATCTGGTGGTTCTGGAACTTGCGGCGGCTGGAATTGATTTTCGTCGACTCCCCTAGGGTTTCTGGAATATCGGGGTATTTATAGAGCAAAGAGGCGGTGTGGGAGGACACCGAGGTGGGCACAACCTACTTGGGCGCGCCTGGGCCCCCAGGCACACCCTGGTGGGTTGTGCTCCCCTTGGAGCACCCCTCAGGTACTTTCTTGGCCCACTGGTGTCTTCTGGTCTAGAAAAATCCACAAAAAGTTTCGTTGCATTTGGACTCCGTTTGATATTGATTTCCTGAGATGTAAAAGGCAAGCAAAAAACAACAACTGGCGTTGGGCACTATGTCAATAGGTTAGTCCCAAAAAATGATATAAAATGATTGTAACACATCCAAGAATGATAATATAACAACATGGAACAATAAAAAATTATAGATACATTGGAGACGTATCAGCATCCCCAAGCTTAATTCCTACTCGTCCTCGAGTAGGTAAATGATAAAAACAATTTTTTTGATGTGGAATGCTGCCTAACATGTTCATCACATATTCTTGTCTTTGTAGCATGGACATTAGGACTTTTATATGGTTCAAAGCAATAGTCTAGTTTTGACATGAGGACTTTAATACTCAAGCATATCAACAAGCAACACATTTTTCAAAATATCAACACTAAAGCAAGTTATCCCTAGCCCATTATGCTCAATCATTGATCCATTCATGAAACACACTCACATATTAGCTACACCCAATGCTCAAGTACGATCATAGTGCCCCTTAGTTGGTGCTTTATAAGAGAAGATGGATACTCAAGTAAAAATGAAAATTGCATAAAGTAAATAGAAAGGCCCTTCGCAGAGGGAAGTAGGGATTTGTAGAGGTGCCAGAGCTCAAAGCGAAAAAGATAGAGATAAAACATTTTGGGAGGCATGCTTTTCCTGTCAATGAAAACGATCGAGTAGTTCCCAATACTTTCCATGCTAGATATATCATAGGCGGTTCCCAAATAGAAAAGAAAGTTTATTCCTTTTTCCACCATACTTTCACTTTCCTTGGCTAACCATATCCACGGGTGCCTTCCATACCAACACTTTCCAAGGAATTTATTATTTGACAACATAAAGTAAATTCATTTTTTCATTATTGGACTGGGCATCCCTAATACCTTTGTCGTACTCTCGTGCAATGACAAGTGAATAAGCACTCATCTTGAGAATAACACATCTAGCATGGAAATATATTAGCCACCCCTACCGTTTCATGAGCGGTACGAGCACACAAGAGAGAAATTTATTTTGAAAATTAGAGATGGCACATACAAATTTGCTTAGAACGGCAAAAGAATACCGCATATAGGTAGGTATAGTGGACTCATATGGCAAAACTGGTTTAAAGGATTCTGGATGCACAAGTAGTGATCATACTTAGTGCAAATAAAGGCTAGCAAAAGATTGAGAAGCATCCAACCAAGAAATGAAAAATCTCATAAGCGAGCATTAAGCATAACTAACACCGAATAATGCATCACAAGTAGGATGTAATTTCATTGCATAACTATTGACTTTCGTGCTTGCATAGGGAATCACAAACCATAACAACAATATTCTTACTAAAGCATAATTACTCATAAACATGACTCACATATCATATCATCATATCTCAAAACTCTTACAAAGAATCAAGTTTATTTTGTCCAATGATCTTCATGAAAGTTTTTATTATATCCTCCTTGGATACCTATCACTTTGGAACTAGTTTCATAAGTTGCCTTTTTTTATAATCTCAAGCAAATATAAGTGAAGAACATGAGCATAATATTTTTCTTCTCTCAAAATAATCTAAGTGAAGCAAGAGATAATTTCTTAAAAACTTTACTAACTCTCAAACAAATCTAAGTGAAGCATGTGATAATTTCTTCAAAAATAACAAAGCACACCGTGCTCAAAGATATAAGTGAAGCACTAGAGCAATTCCATAGCTCATAAAGATTTAAGTGAAGCATAGCGAGCAATTCTAACAACTCATAGCATAATTTTGGTTCTCTCAAATAGGTGTGTCCAGCAAGGATTCATGACTTCAAATAAAAAGCAAAACAAGCAAAGACTCATATCATACAAGATGCTCCAAGCAAAACTCATAATATATGACGAATAAAAATATAGTTCCAAGTAAAATACCGATGGCTGTTAGAAGAAAGAGGGGATGCCACTCGGGGGCATCCCCAAGCTTAGTTGCTTGATACTTCTTGAATATTATCTTGGGGTGCCATGGGCATCCCCAAGCTTAGTCTTTTGCTAATCCTTATTCCTTCATCCATCGTAATATCACCCAAAACTTGAAAACTTCAATCACACAAAACTCAACAACACCTTCGTGAGATCCGTTAGTATAAGAAAGCAAATCACTACTTTAAGGACTGTTGCAAACCCATTCATATTTTATTTTTGTATTATATCTACTGTATTCCAATTTTTCTATGGCAAAAACTCTTCAAAGGAAACCATAGAATCATCAAAACAAGCACACAACACAAACAAAACAGAATCTGTCAAAAACAGAACAGTCTGTAGCGATCTGAATATTTCGAATACTTCTGTAACTCCAAAAATTCTGAAAAATTAGGACAACATGAGCAATTTGTATATTAATCTTCTGCAGAAATAATTAGTATTTTATCATGCTTCTGTTAAAAATGAGAATTATTTTCGTGAGCGCATAAGTTTCTGTTTTTCAGCAAGATCAAATCAACTATCACCCAACATGATCCCAAAGGCTTTGCTTGGCACAAACCCTAATTAATACACAAACAACACAATCATAACAGTAGCATAATTGTGTAAACACTCAAAAACAGAAGGAAAAAGATAAAAATAAACTTTATTCATTGGGTTGCCTCCCAACAAGCGCTATCGTTTTACGCCCCTAGCTAGGCATAATGCATAGATTCAAGTATTGTCAGCTTCATTCTCCAACTCTTCAATCAAACACTTATAATTCTTCAAAGACTTAGCATACAAATTTCGAATGACAATACTCGTAGGAACAAGTTTAAGGAATTCATTCTTGCCCAAAGGATCTCTTATAATTTCAACAAAATCCGTCTGAATACTAATCATCTTAAGATCTTCTTTATTGTTACTACTAGAAGTTGCACCCTTGTTCTTAGTAACTTGAGTAATCTTGATAGTCTTTACGGGATTTTTTTCAATAGTTTCAGCGGAAGCAAAAGCCGTGCTTAGATTACTAAAGATTTCTTCCAATTTATCGATCCGAGAGGGGCTTTCTTCAATTCTTTAGTGCATTACGGTCCCCTTTTCTTTTAACAACTTAAAAACTTCTCCCGCTTTTGACCCAAATTTATAGCAAAATTATGCATATTTTTATCCAAGTTTTCAATATGTTCTTCAGTGAGGATTTTATTTTCAATAGCATCTAGTCTTTCCATAACATGCTTAAGAGTCAAAGTTGTTCCATTAATCATAAGCGGCGGTGAACCCACTAAATTTCCCATAGCATTAAAAGCGTCAAGAGAGGGACGCATCTATACCAAGTGGTGATGCCCACATAAAACAAGAAGAACAACAGTAAATTGCTTACGAATAGATCTATTATGAGCATTGCAAATCCTATACCAAGCATCTTTTAAATTCTCCCCTCCCCTTTTTCTAAAGTTAAGAACCTCGTTCTCAGGAGTGCACGCAATAGAGGAAGAACTATCCATAAAGACAAAAAGTGGCAAACAAAATTGCACACAAAAACAGTTCTGACGAGAAAACGGCGAACGAAAAAGAGGGCGAATAAAACAACAAATTTTTGTGAAGTGGGGAAGAGGAAAATTAGAGGCAAATGGCAAATAATGTAAATTGCAAGGAGATGAGATTTGTGTAGGAACCTGGTAGATGTTGATGATGTCTCCCCGGCAACGGCGCCAGAAATTCCTTTTGATGTCTGCTTGAACTACGTCGGTATTTCCCTAAAGAGGAAGGGATGATGCAGCACAACAACGGTAGGTATTTCCCTCAGTGATGAGACCAAGGTTATCGAACCAGTAGGAGAACCACGCAACACCACATAAACAGCTCCTGCCACAAAGATCTAATACTTGCAACCCGACGTAAGAGAGGGGTTGTCAATCCCTCACGGGTAAAAATATAGGTAAAATTGTAGTAGATTGGATAAATAGATCTCGCGGGAACGCGAGATAAAATAAATATATAAAAATTGCAGCATGGTATTTTCGTATTTTTGGATTAATACATATGAAAATAAAAGCAAATAAAAATAGACCGCGAAGGCAAATATAATAAAGAAGAGACCCCGGGGTCGTAGATTTCACTAGTGGCTTCTCTCGAGAAAAATAGCGTACGGTGGGTAAACAAATTACTGTTGGGTAATTGATAGAACTTCAAATAATCATGACGATATCTAGGCAATGATCATTATACAGGCATCATGTCCAAGATTAGTAGACCGACTCCTGCCTACATCTACTACTATTACTCCACACATCGACCGCTATCCAACATGCATCTAGTGTATTAAGTTCATGGAGAAACGGAGTAATGCAATAAGAACGATGACATGATGTAGACAAGATCTATTTTTGTAGAAATAGACCCCATCGTGTTATCCTTAATAGCAATGACACATACCTGTCGGTTCCCCTTCTGTCACTGGGATCAAGCACCGTAAGATCGAACCCACCACAAAGGACCTCTTCCCATGGCAAGAAAAATCGATGTAGTTGGCCTAACTAAACCAAAGATTCAAAGAAGAAATATGAGGCTATAAGTAATCATGCATATAAGAGATCAAAAGACTCAAATAACTTTCATGGATAAAAACATAGATCTGATCATAAACTCAAAGTTCATCGAATCCAAACAAACACACCGCCAAAAGAGTTACATCAAATAGATCTCCAAGAGACCATTGTATTGAGAATCAAAAGAGAGAGAGGAAGCCATCTAGCTACTAACTATGGACCCGTAGGTCTACAATGAACTACTCACGCATCATCGAAGAGGAACCAATGAGGATGATGAACCCCTCCGTGATGGTGTCCAGATTGGATCTGGTAGTTCTAGAACTTGCGGCGGCTGGAATTGATTTTCGTCGACTCCCGTAGGGTTTCTGGAATATTGGGGTATTTATAGAGAAAAGAGGTGGTGCGGGAGGCCACCGAGGTGGGCACAACCCACCTGGGCACGCCTGGGCCCCCAAGCGCTATCGCGGGAAACCACGACCACCTATGGGACCAGGAGGCCCCTTGCTGGTTCGGCAGGCGGGCAATGTGTTGCACAAAGAGCAGACGAGCGTGGGGCAGCGCGGAAGGGATCACACAAGCAATTTACCCAGGTTTGGGCCGCCGTGAGGCGTAAAATCCTACTCCTGCTTTGGTGGATTGATTGTGGAAAAGGTGGTTGTGGTGCATAGTACACTCGCCCGACAGGGGTTGCCTTGGGGCAGCAGCGACTACGCGCGTACGGGGGTGTGACTTATCCAACCTTCTAACTTTTTCTATGGTTGCCATGGGCCTCCTTTTATAGATCAAGGGGTCACCACAATGGCAAAGTAGTCATTATGCACTGATATGATAGCAAACAATGCTATCATACCTAACTCTGCGGGCTGACAGGGCACATTAAATGCACCGCTTAGTGTCACATCACTGGTTGCCTGGCAAGGCTTGCCGGGCTATCTTTCCAGCTCTGCACCTGTTCTATTGACACGTCACAGGATGGGTGTCATCTGTGGGTTTTCCTAGTAAGGAGAGGCAGCCATGTGGAAAATGACTGTCACTCAGCAACTTCGCGGCTTGACACCGCACTGATTGACGACGTGGGTCGTGGTTGAGTGGTTGGTGAGGTGGTTTTGCCTCCGTGAGCCCCGACAGGCCCTACTAGGGCGCTTCAATTGCTTGCTTCTAGGGGTGGCCTCGCCCCTTGCCGGGCTCGTCTGCCCGACGAAGGAGGCCTTTCTCTTGGTGATATGCTGCTTCTCTGGTTTGGTCTTGGTCCCTCTGATCTGCATGTTGGTCCTTCAAATCTCTTGATCCCTTTGCACATCTTGGCTTGTCCGTGCATGAGTCGGGGGGAAATGCATACCCCTGTATATTTTCCCCGACATAAGGTCCCGGGCCTGAGCCACACGTGTCGCATGGCACGTTGGGTTAGGCCCCAAACAGTGCATGCACACGTGGCAGGAGTGGGCTGTGCGTGCCGGTTTGCCACGATGACTAGTCAATCCAATGTCCACTTTGTGCAATTACTGCGTGTCGTGGGATCATGGGACTGTTGCAGTTAAGGTAAAACGGCAACTTTCTGAAGCGTCGTGCTCCTGCCCCACTTTTCCCCTTAAGAGCAGGGAAAAACAAAGCGGCATGACTCACCTGTCTCTTGCCCCGCTCCCCCATCTTCTTCCTTCGCAAGCCAAGTGACAGTTCCTCCTCTCGTTCGCAGAGCAAAGACGTTGTCTTCGTTCCATCTACCTTGAGCGGCCCTGTTCTTCAGGCGAAGTATGGGTATCTGTGGGGGAGGCCTGTTGAGAAAGGGCATGGAGTGCCCGTAGTTTATGCTGCGGGGGAGGAAGATCCGCTGAATTCTTATCGATCTTCACTGCTTACTTCATCTGCGGCCTCTGTCCCCCCTTCTCCGAGTTCTTCGATGCAATCATGAACATCTATGGGTTCCACCTCCTTGACTTCATGCCAAATGCAATGGCGACCATGGCCATCTTTGCGCATTGGTGTGAGAATTTTGTCGGAGTGAAGCCCAATGTGGATCTCTTCCGGCAATACTTCGTCCCGCGGGTGGAGAGCAAAGTCAACCGCTCCGGAATCATCAGCTGGATGCCGCGCTCAGCGAGGAAGACCTGGGATTACCTCCCTGGGTACCAGCGCGAGAGGTGGGATGAATGGAGAGGAGATTGGTGCTGGATCCAGGACAAGGAAGCCCCTGAGTTCTGCGAAGCACGGAAGGTGTGCGTCGAGGGTGTCAAGGATTGGAGCTTAAGAGGGCTCACCGAGGATAGGCTGCACCCGGTAATCAACAGGATCACCCGTCTGGCGACTGTCGGGTTAACCATTGAGCATGTGGGGGTAGATTTTCTTCTCCACCACATCTCGTCGCTGCAAGAGAGGGACAGGCCAGCATGGCTGTATGGCGGTGCTGCGGATAGGATGAGGCTGCTTCCAGGGTTGGCCAACAACTTATCAGTCTATGGTCATGCTTGGTTGTGCGACCAACTATTTGGTCGCTTTGCGTTGTTCAAGCTCCCAACAACCATCATCCCTCTGAACATCAATTCCGCCCGGGACCAGATACTGAAGTGGATGCCGGACTGCAACGTTGAAGGGGTATCGAGCACTTGGCAGCTCCCCACTCTGGATAAGGAGCTCTAGTGGTCGAGCACCCTGGTGGAGAAGGCCACCAGGACTGAACATGGGATGTATAAACGCACCTCCGCTATGGAGGTGGCGTATGTTCTGAAGAGGGTCGAGCAGGACAAAGCTGCCCGCCGCGCGGAGATGGAGAAGGCCGCGAAGGCCTGGAAGGGCAAAGGGAAGGCCGGGGACGAAAGCTCTTCCCAGGGCGGCAGAAAGGCGCAAGCCACGGAAGACACTGTCGGGGATAACTTTGCCGACCTAGACGCCCTAGCCACGGCAGCAACGGAGCTTCAGGAGGGAGAGGAGGAGGAGGAGAGGGAGGAGGACGCGGCAACAGCCCCTGAAGATGAGTGGCTTGCAGCTGGACCGCAAACCCCTGCACCGGACCCAGACTAGTGCACCCGCAGGCGCGCTGTAGCCCGAGGGTCGGCGACCTCCAACACAACGCCAGCCACCAAGAGGGCGAAGAAGACCTCCACCAAGTCTACCAAAGGCCGAGGTGGCATGTCATCAATCCCCTCGCCTTGCTCAGGCGAAGGCTCCTTCTGCCAGACGTCCGGTGGCCGTGGAGGCGGAGTCCAGCCCCTTCTCAAGCTCGAGATCCTTGCAGAGCTCGTCTTCCCTGGAGCTCCTGATGTCACGGCAGGCACCAAAGTTGCTGGGGAGTTCCACCCTTCCGTCCCTGAAGAGAGGACCGGGAGTCTCCTCCTCCCACGGAGTTCAACTTGAACTACATGCTCATCGTGGAAGAGTAAGGAAGATTTCCGTTTGTGGTAGGTATCTCTTAGGACGGCTTGAATGCTTTTGCTGACTAACCTCTTGTTCCTGTTGTTGCCAGCAGGGAAGTGGAGGAGGACACAGAGACCCTCATCCACCGTTCCCGGAAGAGGCTCCGGCGCCTCGGGTCGCTGAAGGGCGTGGAGGGCTTGGCTTTGGCGGGGGAGGATGCAGAAGCCCCGGTAACAAGCCCCCAGTCCAGCCCTCGACCAGGGAGCGGAGACTTGGCCCCGCCCGCCGGGGGCGATGGAGACAGCTTCCCCGTCCCCCAAGCGGAGGAGGAGGCGATACGACACAGGGCAAGCCCCTCCCTGAAGGGCAGGCTTCCTCTGCCGCTCAAGATGAAGGAACCATCGTGGAACCTTCGGTGGCTGAGACTGTGCAGAAGGCTCCCGAGTCTACAACGGTAGAGGACGAAGCTCGTGACCCGGCAACAGCTGTTGCCAGGGAAACAGGGACCCCTACCCGGCAGACCTCCCTAGGTATCTTGCTTAATTCTTATTTTCCTTCATGCTCTGGTTGCTTTCACTAGTTTCTTTATTCGCCCGAGATTTCCATTTCTTCATCATTCACTGGCCCTTTCATATGCATCCCCTCAAACCGAGGAACCAGATCTGCTGGAGGTGGTGGATGATATAGGGAGGGCTTCCGCGGATGAAGCCGCAGAGCTTGCAGCCATTGAGGGGCAGGATCTCACTGCCGTGGATGTTCAGGGCTCCTTGGCGGTGATGGAGCATTCTTCGGAGAATGCCCCGGTAGGAAAAGTGGCTGTCGAGATGAAAATACCACTCCAGACCATGGGCCCTCTCCCCGCCACCAGTACAGTTACTGAGATTCCGCCATCCTCGTTGAGCGCATTGGCAATGGTGCTGTCGCCACTCGGAGTTGGAGCCCCCGGCCTGTCCCTGACCACGGATGCAGAGCTCGACGAAGAGCTCCAACGCCTCTTGGCTCCACTTTATCAAGGAGCCGGAGAGGCCGATGACTCAGCCGCCGTCGCCATGGACTTATCTTTCATGGAATCCATGGCAGTGGGCATGAAGGAGATGTAGGCCCGACACAACCAGAAGTGGCAGGCGCTCAAGGAGCGGCGTGAGTCTGCCAACAAGGTGGACCAAAGGCTGAAGGACAAGTGCCTGGAGTTGCGCGAGTGGAATGACAAGCAGTTCAAGGTGCTCATCAGGCAGCAAGAGACCCTCCTGATGACAAGGGAGGATGTCATGGCTCGGGACACGTGCTTGGCGGACCGCAAGGCATCTCTAGACGCCAGAGAGCGAGAGATCTCCCTTCGGGAGGAGAAACTCGAAGCCACCCTCCGCGCCAAGGACGAAAGTTTGGAGGCTCTGGTGCAACAACGCACCAAAGAATTGGAGGACAAGCATGGAGCTGCTCTGGACACCCTTGCCACTGACCATGCTGCCCAGCTGAAAAAGCTTATTGAAGATTTGGATGCCGCGTCTACCGCCAAGACTGGCCTTGACCGGCAGGTGGCTAAGCTGAATGAGGATCTTGCCAAAGGCGCCAAGGAGGTGGAGGCACTCAAAGAAGGAGCACGGTAAGTGGAGATCCACTTGGCTGATGTGCAGTCGCAACTTTCCTCTAAGACCCAAAGCCTCGAGACCGCCAATGGCAGCATCACGGACATGAAGGCAAGGATCGGCTCGCTGGAGCAGTTGGCGGAGTCCCTCGAATCCCGGCAGCAGTTGCTGTCCAAGGATTTGGAAACCGCCAAGCATCTCCAGCAAGATGCAGAGGACATGTTGAAGAATCAGGTCGATTTGAGCAACCTCTGGATCAAGAGCCTGATTGATACTGCAGAACATCTTGGTGCCCAAGCTAAGGCTATGGGCATGGACGGCCCAGTCTTCTCAGCCAGCAAGCAAGAGGTCCTGAGCGTCAAGCTGGGGCTCTTATTCAATGAGCTGATCGACAAGCTGAAGGTGCATGAAGAGGAGAGGGCCGAGCGCTTCACGACCAAGTCCCGGAAGCTTGCCCGCAATGCCCTCCTCATGGTCTTAAGCAACATCGCCTGCCACCATCCAGAGCTTGATAACCCACAAGTATAGGGGATCGCAATAATTTCCGAGGGTAGAGTATTCAACCCAAATTTATAGATTTGACACAAGGGGAGCCAAAGAATATTTGAAGGTATTAGCAGCTGAGTTGTCAATTCAACCACACCTGGAGATTAATTATCTGCAGTAGAGTGATCAGTAGCAAAGTAGTTTGATAGTCTTGATAATAGTGACAACAACAACGGTAACAGTAACAGTGATAACAGTAATTTCTTAACAGAAACAATATAAGATAAATTCGTAGGCATTGGATCGGTGACTTGTTGGATGATATTCATCATGTAACAATTATAACCTAGGGCGATACGGCACTAGCTCCAGTTCATCGATATAATGTAGGCATGTATTCCGTAAATAGTCATACATGCTTTATTAAAAGAACCTGCATGACATCTTTTGTCCTACCCTCCCGTGGCAGCGGGGTCCATATTGGAAACTAAGGGATATTAAGGCCTCCTTTTAATAGAGAACCGGGACAAAGCATTAACACATAGTGAATACATGAACTCCTCAAACTACGGTCATCACCGGGAGTGGGCCCGGTTGTTGTCACTCCGGGGTTGCCGGATCATAACACGTGTAGTAGGTGACTATAACTTGCAAGATCGGATCTAAAACATGGATATAATAATGAATTCATAAACGGATCATATCTGAGTTCATGGCACCCGGGCCCAAAGTGACAAGCATTAAGCATAGCAAAGTCATAGCAACATCAATCTAAGAACGTAGTGGATACTAGGGATCAGGCCCTAACAAAACTAACTCAATTACATGATGAATCTCATCCAACTCCTCACCGACCAGCGAGCCTAGGAAGGAATTACTCACTCCTGGTGGGGAGCATCATGGAGTTGGCGATGGAGATGGGTTGGTGATGACGAAGAACGAAGATCCCCCTCTCCGGAGCCCCAAACGGACT
The DNA here is from genome assembly GCF_018294505.1 of Triticum aestivum. Taxonomy (NCBI): domain Eukaryota; kingdom Viridiplantae; phylum Streptophyta; class Magnoliopsida; order Poales; family Poaceae; genus Triticum; species Triticum aestivum. The sequence continues at coordinate 294,882,214 of NC_057802.1, read as the reverse complement.
CCAGATCTGCCCCCCCGAGGAAGAACATGGCTTGGCGGCGGCTCCGTCTCGTGGAACATGATAATTCTTTCTCCCTGATTTTTTCTGGAATAATGTGAATTTATAGTATCAGGGGGGTCGTCAGCGGGGCCATCAGGTGGGTACAACCCACCTGGGCGCGCCAGGAGAGGTGGGCGCGCCCTGGTGGGTTGTGCCCAACCAGGGGCCCCTCTCTGGTGGGTCTTGGCTCCAGAAATTCTTATTATTGATATAAAAAATCCTCGCAAAGGTTCGTTCCATTCCGAGAACTTTTATTTCTGCACAAAAACAACACCATGGTAGTTGTGCTGAAAACAACGTCAGTCCGGGGTTAGTTTCATTCAAATCATGCAAATTAGAGTCTAGAACAAGAGGAAAAGCGTGAGAAAAAGTAGATACGTTGGAGACGTACCAACTCCCCCAAGGTTAAACCTTTGCTTGTCCTCAAGCAATTCAGTTGATAAACTGAAAGTGAAAAAGAAAAACTTTTACGAACTCTTTTGCTCTTGTTTTCATGAATAAGCTTAAACAACACCCAGGTTTTCAGCCAACATTATAACTAACCATGTGGACAATAACTCTTAAAGATTATAATGACTCATAACAATGACATAATCAGCTAGCAGACAATAATAAGATATCTCAAACAGCAACACGTTGTCAAAACAAGCATGATATAATATGACAATAATGGTATCTCGCCGTCCCTTTCTGAGACCGCAAAACATAAATGCAGAGCACCTCCAAAGTTCAAGCAGCGACTAAACATTGTAATTCATGCTAGAAAAGATCCAGTCATGATGCACCCAACATTAGCTATACACAATGCATAAATCATGACAGCTATGCTGGACTCAGTTTCTGGTGCTTGTTTTTAGAAGGTGATGACACAACATAAAAGTAAATAGAAAGTCCCTTCGTAGAGGGAAGCAGGGATTTGCAGAGGTGCCAGAGCTCAATTTTTAAAACAGAGATAAATGATTATTTTGAGACATGCCCCCTTCTCATTCACTTCACGACCATCAGTTATCAACATCTTCCATGCTAAGCACGCTAGTTTTTGTTTGATTATTCAAGAGATGAACTCTTTTTTTTCAGGTTTGCAGTTTGGGACCGGGCATCCCTAATACCGCCCATTTCCTCGCGCGACGGCGAGTGAATAAACACTCGACCTGAGGATAACCCGCTTAGCACATAAGATATCGACCACCTCCTGTCGTTCCATGAACGATCCAGGCACACAAAACGGATAATTTTTTAGAAGTTTTTAGAGGTGGCACACGCAAATTTACTTAGGACGGCAGGGTAATACCGTATATAGGTAGGTATGGTGGACTCATCTGGAATAACTTTGGGTTCAAGGTTTTTGATGTACAAGCAGAATTCCCACTTAGTACAGGCGAAGGCTAGCAATTAAGATTGAGAAGCGGCCAGCTAGAGAGCAACAACGATCATGACCGAGCATTATGCATGAGTAACATTGGACACTAGCATGAGTAGGATATGAACACCATGAACACAAATATTATAGGGGCTATGTTGGTTTTGATTCAACTACATGCATAAACATGTGCCAAGTCAAGCCACTCGAACATTTAGAGGAGGATACCATATCATTATACTACATCACAATCATCTTAACGCTATGTTGATATCCAAGATAAATCATTATCAACTCCCGGCTACTTATGCATGGCATGAGAATCTATAATCTCTAATTGTCATTGCAAACATGTTTAATCATAACGAGCTGGATCATGGGTACTAGGTTAAACACATTTACACAACAAGAACAAGTCGAGTTCATACCAGTTTCTCTTTGCCACGGCCAGCTCATCGAATATCGTCATTATTGCCTTTCATTTGCACGACCGAATGATATGAAAATAATAATAGTGCAAGAGTACCATGGACTAAGCTAGAATCTGCAAAACATTTTATTCAACAGGAGAAGACAAGGTAAAATGTGCTCTTTATTAGTTCAACAATTATTCAAATGAGAGCCACTCAACATTTTCATCGTGGTCTTCTCCTCGGTACAACTCGAATAAAAAGAAAAGAAATTCAGAGAAACACACTGAAATATTTTTGGAGTTTTTGATTTTCTTCAACAAGCAAAGAAAAAGCAAAAACATGAAAAACTATTTACACGGGAAAGCTCCAAACAAGTAAAAGAAGAACAAGGAAATCTTTTTGGATTTTCTTTTTAGTACTACTACTAAGCATGCATAGAAAGTAAACTATTACAACTAATTTTTTTGGATTTTCTAAGGTTTTTCAAACACACAAGAAGAAAGCAAGAAAATAAATCTAAGCATGGATGATACAATAAAAAAGTGTGAACACCGACAGATAGAATGATATGTGAACATGAATGTAATGTCGGTGAGAAACACGTACTCCCCCAAGCTTAGGCTTTTGGCCTAAGTTGGTAATCGATCAGTAGCCTGGAGGGTAGTAGTCGGCGTGGTAGCTCACGGAGGCTCTTGGTGCGGATGCCTCTGCACGCCGCGCCGCCACCACTACTGCGTTATGAGCTCGGGCCTCGCTCTCAAGAACAAAATATCTCCCCTTGCTATTATAATCAAAGAGAGCAGACGCAGGCAAATATGTGTCCACAACATGTGATTGGTTAAACAACAAATTATAAGTGAAGTTTTCAGACCTTCCCGCGAGAATCTTATGCTCTTTTAAAGCATCAAAATCTAAATACCGAGTGGGTAGGATAGGATCAAAAGGCAAAGGTGAAACACTCAGCCCTCGTGCTAAACGCGTGGCATATATTCCACCATAGAACCAGCCACTTTTGGCGTTATGCTGAAGTCTACGTGCAACAATCGCTCCAAGGTCATAATTCCTTTCACCAGTGAGAGCGGTATGAATGAGGCTCAAGTCTGGCGCACAAAGTATGCTACAGTCTTGCTTGCCTACTATGCATTTCCCGTTAAATAATGCAAAATACTGAATTGCTGGAAAGTGAATGCTCTTTATTCTTCCTTGTCTCACTCCCCTATTTTCATCGTAACAAAGGCTAGTCATGAAAGACTCATACTCAGCCTTTGCTGGCTCATCAAGCGAACCCCAAAATGGGAGCTTGCAATGGTAAGCAAAGTTCTCCAATGAAATAGTATATGGGTTATCATAAAGCATAAATGACACCCTAGACTCATGTGGAAAATATTTAAATCCTTTGACAAATGATTCAGTGAGAAGATGGCGCTGTTCACACTTATCTGAGAGGTAGGGACCTAGACCGGCATTGTGAACATATTGCTCAAATTCCTCTTTGATGCTCACCTGCATCATGTACTCATCGCAAGGCCATAAGCAAGTTTTGGTGGCGGCATCTCGCGTGGAACTTTCACTTGGTTCAACATAAGACTGGCGAGCAGAACTATCACCGGAAGATGCCCCCGAGGATCGTCTCCTCGAAGAACTCCTTCCAAATAGGTTCATCATGTCCGCGTACAATTTTTCCTATGAACAAAAATCAAATTTTTAGTTCACAAAATTTTCTCAACAAAACTTCACAAAACCGATAGCAACTACTCATAGGGATACATAGAGGCCATAGCAAGCATTCAAACTACTTAGAACACTAAGAATTGAACATGCAAGCACATCTACAGCAGCACCAAGAGTAGCTATTTATTCAAAGAATAAACCACTAAAACAAAAACTAATTGGACAAATGGTGGAGTCACATACCAAGCAACAATCCCCCAAAACAGTTTTGGAAACGGAGCTTCGAGCAAAGAGATCGAAATCCGCGGGTTTGATCTCAAGAACACGGGAGAGAGAGCAATGGGCATTTTTTTGGAGGTGAGTGATGATGTGGGCTAAAGAGATAAGTGAGGGGGCCCACGTGGGGACCACAACCCCCAGGGCGCGCCAGGGGGTGCTGGCACACACAGGTGGGTTGTGCCCACATCGTGTACCTCCCTCTGGTAATTTTTGCAGCAAAATTTCTTAAATATTCAGAAAAAATCATATAAAATTTTCAGGGCATTCTGAGAACTTTTATTTTTGGGTCATTTTTTTATTGCACGGGAAATTCAGAAAACAGACAAAACAAGGCATTTATTTTATTTAACTAATAAAAACAGAGAATAAAAAGTAGGGACAGAAAGTAGTGCTTACTAAATTCGTCAACTTCATACCGTTCAAAAATGATTCATTAATAAGGTTGATCAGGTCTTATTAACAACCACTTTCGATTAGCATGAAACCGAAGAACTTCCGTAAATCACTAAGTTACCTCAATGGGGATATGCATCTCCCCAACAATAAGCATTTCATATTTCTTTTTGACAGTAGGTAGAGGTATTTGAAAACTTCCAATAGTGATTTTCGGAGATTTTTTGATAACATTAATATCATTCACTTGGAATTGTTTCTTCGGAAAGTGCACCGTATGCTCATTACCATTAATATGAAAAGTGACCATGCTTTTATTGCAATCAATAACAGCCCCTGCAGTGTTCAAGAAGGGTCTACCAAGACTAATCGACATGTTGTCGTCCTCGGGCATCTCAAGTATAACAAAGTCAGTCAAAATAGTAACATTAGCAACAACAACGGGCACATCCTCACAGATGCCGATAGGTATGGCAGTTGATTTGTCAGCCATTTGCAAAGATATTTCAGTAGGTGTGAGTTTATCCAAGTCAAGTCTTTTATATAAAGAGAAAGGCATAACACTAACACCAGCTCCTAAGTCACACAAAGTAGTTTTCACATAATTCTTTTTGATAGAGCAAGGTATAGTTGGTATTCCTGGATCTCCAAGTTTTTAGGTACTCCATCTTTAAAAGTGTAGTTAGCAAGCATAGTGGAGATTTTAGCTTCCGGTATTTTTCTCTTATTAGTGCTGATGTCTTTCATATACTTTGCATAAGGAGGCATTTTCAAGATATCAGTCAAGCGAGTACGCAAAAAGGCTGGCCTCGGCATTTCAGCAAAGCGTTCAAATTCTTCATCATCATTCTTTTTAGTTGACTTGGGTGGAAAAGGCATAGGTTTTTGAACCCAGGGTTCTCTTTCTGTATCGTGTTTTCTAGCAATGAAGTCTCTTTTATCATACCTTTTATTCTTAGGTTGTGGGTTATCAAGATCAACAGGTGGTTCTATCTCAACATCATTATCTGGTTCTTTATCATTATTTGTTTGAGTGTCTCCATGACCCTCATCATTATATTTTTCATTATCACTAGGTGAGTGTTCATTACCACATTGAGTTTCAGCATCAGAGATAGAAGTTCCATTTGTATTATCAGAAGGTTTATCTATTTCAGGTTCACTAGAAGTATGCAAAGTCCTATCATTTTTCTTTTTCTTTTTCTTTTTAGAAGGACTAGGTGCACTAGTGTTGTTTCTTTGTAAGTCTTGTATAATTCTTTTTGGGTGTCCCTCAGGATAAAGTGGTTCCTGAGTCATTTTACCTCCTCTAGTTGCAACTCTAACAGCAAAGTCATGTATATTATGATATATTTCATCAAGCAATTCTCTTTGTGATTTAGCAACTTGCTCTAGCTGAGTTTGAACCATAGAAGCATGTTTTCCAACACCTCTAACATCATTTGATATCCTAAATAACAAGTCACTCAAGCGAGCAATCATATCAGAATTATATTTCAATTGTTTCATAACATATGCATTGAAGTGATCTTGTTTTCTAATGTAGTTTTCAAACTCATAAAGGCATTGACTAGGATGCATATTGTGAGGATTATCATTTTCATTGAACTTCATAAGATAATTTACCTCCACCACCTTAGGCAGTGGTGGTGTATAAAGCCCATGTATTTCTTCAATAGGAGGTAAATTTTTAACATCCTCAGCTTTAATACCTTTTTCCTTCATAGATTTCTTTGCCTCTTGCATATCTTCGGGACTGAGATATAATATACCCCTCTTCTTCGGAGTGGGTTTAGGTGGTGGTTCAAGAAGATTCCAATCATCATAATTTTTCAATATATTATTCAATAATTCTTCAGCTTGAGCAACAGTTCGTTCCCTAAAAACACAACCAGCACAACTATCTAGGAAGTCCCTAGAACCATCGGTTAGTCCATTATAGAAGATATCAAGTATTTCATTTTTCTTAAGAGGATGATCAGGCAAAGCATTAAGTAACTGGCAAAGCCTCCCCCAAGCTTGTGGGAGACTCTCTTCTTTAGTTTGCACAAAGTTAAATATTTCCTGCAAGGCAGCTTGTTTCTTATGAGCAGGAAAATATTTTTCTGAGAAGTAATAAAACATATCCTGGGGACTACACACACAACCAGGAGCAAGAGTATTGTACCAAGCTTTAGCATCTTCCTTTAATGAGAAAGGAAATAATTTGAGAATATAGTAATAGCGAGTCTTCTCATCATGAGTGAAAAGGGTGGCTATATCATTCAACTTTTTAAGATGTGCCACAACAGTTTCATTTTCATAACCATGGAAAGGATCAGGTTCAACCAGCGTAATTAACTCTGGGTCGACAGAGAATTCATAATCCTTATCAGCAATACAGATAGGTGAAATAGCAAACTTAGGATCACATTTCATTCTAGCATTAGAGATTTTTCTTTATACTTTTGTAGTAATTTCTCTAGATCATCTCTATCATTGCAAGCAAGAATATCTCTAGTGGCTTCTTCACTCATAACATAACCTTCCGGTACCTTAGGCAATTCATATCTAGGAAGGCTAGTTCTAGCAGGTGTTTCAGGAGTTTCAGTTTCAAGCTCATCATCAGATTCAACATCATGTTGTATTACTCCAGCAATTTTATCATCAAGAAATTCACCAAGTGGCACATCATAGTTATCAAGCAAAGTACTAGCATCATCATAGGCATCATTCATAGTAGAAGTAGCATCATCAATTACTTGCGACAGAGTAGAATTCATAGCATGTGGTGGTGTTGCAAGTTTACTCATAACAAAAGGTGAATCTAAAGCAGAACTGGATGGCAGTTCCTTACCTCCCCTCGTCCTTGAGGGAAATATCTTAGTCTTTGGATCCTTCAGATTCTTCATAGTGATAATATGATAATAATTCCAAGTGACTCAACAAATATAGCTATGCTCCCCGGCAACGGCGCCAGAAAAAGGTCTTGATAACCCACAAGTATTGGGGATCGCAACAGTTTTTGAGGGTAGAGTATTCAACCCAAATTTATAGATTCAACACAAGGGGAGCCAAAGAATATTTGAAGGCATTAGCAGCTGAGTTGTCAATTCAACCACACCTGGAAATTAATTATTTGCAGCAAAGTGATCAGTAGCAAAGTAGTTTGATAGTTTTGATAATAGTGACAGCAGCAACGGTAACAGTAACAGTGATAGCAGTAATTTCTTAACAAAAAAATATAAGATAAATTCGTAGGCATTGGATCGGTGACTTGTTAGATGATATTCATCATGTAACCGTTATAACCTAGGGCGATACGGCACTAGCTCCAGTTCATCGATATAATGTAGGCATGTATTCCGTAAATAGTCATACGTGCTTTATTAAAAGAACTTGCATGACATCTTTTGTCCTACCCTCCCGTGGCAGCAGGGTCCATATTGGAAACTAAGGGATATTAAGGCCTCCTTTAAATAGAGAACCTGTTGAGGATATAAGCCTTAGAGTCACCCACCCGGAGGGGCCGGGTTACTCATAATGGTCATCGCCTGAAGCCCGGCGCCAAGCTTGAAGACGGCGGGCCAAAGATGGGCTTAAGACCCGGACATGGCTTAAGGCCCGTAGTTACAACTGCTATTATGGTAGAACTTGTAGTGTAAGGCAAGAATAGTTGAGAGTCCGAGCCGGACACTCTTATGAGCCGGCCGGGACTCTGAGAGCTGCTGGGCGTCAACCTCTCTATATAAAGGGACGACCCGGCGGCGGTTTAAGGACAAGTAAGATCTCATCGAGAGCCAGGCATAGCAATTAAGCTCCCTGGTCATCGAAACCCTAATCAATACCACCTCAACTGGACGTAGGCTTTTACCTTCACCGTAAGGGGCCGAACCAGTATAACCCTCGTGTTCCTTGTCCCGTTTAACCCCTTCAAGCTTCCTAGCTGCGATGGCTCCACGACTAAGTCCTAGCTCGAGGACATCTGCCGTGACAATTCCACGACAGTTGGCGCCCACCGTGGGGCCAGCGCACGGTGGATTTGAGTTCTTGAAGGGCAGCTTCGAAGGGCTCAAGGGATACGCTGTGGGCCGGATGACCAAGAGTCGTCGCGGCAAGCTCTACATCGACGATGCAAACTGGGGCCCCGATGCCGGCTCAATTGAGTACGGGTACCGGGTCCCCTTCGGCGGAATTCATGTCTTCATTGGCAAGATTGGTGAGCCGGGCCCTGAGCCGGGTCTCTGCGCCGATCTCATCGAGACGGCTCAGCGTGCAGAACCCGCCCGGGCCCTGCCTGCCTCGAAGCATGTTTTTGTGGGATGTGTCCATGGGGGGCTCTCTGTTGGATCTGGATCTGGTGATGAGACGGTCGCCGGCTCTGACGGTGAGTCGTCTACAGATGAGTCAAACTCGTTGTATCAAATTCAAGATGGCAGGCTCAGGGGTTGTTTCGATGGTGACAGTATTCCGGACCCTTTTGAGCCCCCGAGCTGGGTTGGAATCTTCATGGCCGGTGCACAGCCTATTCAGAACCCTGCCGCAGGGTCAGGAAACCCGGTACCTTCGCCGGCTTAGGTGCTGATGGATCTCACGGACAAGATGACGGCCCTGTTGACCGCCACGGTCGACCCGGCGGATCAAGCTCAGCATGACGCGGAGGTGGCGCAGTTAAAGTTAGATCTAGTGAAAGCCAAGGAGGATCTGGCGGCGGAAGGGATCAGGATGGCTGCGGAGAGGGCGGCTCTCGACGCCCAGACTCAGTTGATTCAGGCGCAGTCCTTCCGGCTCACGATGGATCAGAACGCGTCCAATGAGGTCATGAGAAGGAGGCATCAAAAGGCCCAATCTCGACTCCCTCCGGTCTACGATCCTCGAAACCTCTTCAACACGCCAGGTTCAGGGTCTAGTAACCCGCCGGGGATCATAGTGCCCGGGTCTGGGACCCCAGTTCAGCCACAAGTGATGGGACCTCCCCGGGTGAACCCTGCCCCGCCTCAGTATGTGCCAATACCGCCGGGTCATTATGCTAACCCGCTGGAGAACATGGTCGCCGCAGCAGCACGACTGGCGGCTCTCCCAATTGACGGCGACTCTCCAACGGCTATTGAAACCCGCCGGGTCAGAGAACTCCTTCAGACAGCGTTGGCGCAGCAAGAGGCGTATTCTTACAGCCGGGACATGATCCACTCAACCCCTCGTCCGGGCCAGAGCCCGAGTTATAGCCGACACATGGTCTCAGCGACCGGCTCAAGTAATGTCCGACGCCATGACCCGCCCCCTGGCCATGGCCCGGCTCATAACAGAGCCTTTCACGCAACAGACCAAGACAGAGCGCGGCAAGAGGCGGAGCAGGTGCCTCAGTTGACGGCTTACCAAACACCCCCGGCTTGTCCGACGACTTCCGTCGACGTGGGTATCCCTACGAGGACTGGAGGTGTCCCTTGTTTAGTGCCGGCTCTCCGCAATGAACGTCTACCCAAGGACTTCAAGGGGCCTAGGAAGGCGCCTAATTACACGGCAGATTTACAACCCGGAGCCTGGATCGAGAGTTACGAGATGGCCATGGAATTGCTGGAGGTCAGTGAAGCAGCGATGGCCAAGTACTTCACCATGATGCTAGATGGGACTGCCCGCACTTGGTTGAAAGGGCTACCACCGAATTCCATCGGGTCTTGGGCTGAGTTGAAAGCCCGGTTCATCCAAAACTTCAAAGATACCTGTAGGCAGTCTATGTCAATTGTGGATTTGACTAACTGTAAACAGCAGGAGGGTGAGTCTACGACACATTGGGTTCGCCGGGTCAAAGAGATTATACATTCATCTGATAAGATGGATGCCGGCTCTGCAGTCTTAATGTTGGAGCAGAATTGTCGCTTCCTGCCCCTGAAGATGAAACTCGGGCGGCTTAAGCGTGACTGCAATGATATGGGTATGCTGATGGCGGCTCTCGTCAAGTACGCCGACTCTGATAGTACCAAGGACCCCGCTTCAGATGATGAAAGGACAGGGAAGGGAAAGAAGAACGGCAATGGCAAGGGTCCTCAGCATAACCCGGGGAACCAAGGAGGTGGCAAGCGTAAAGCCGACGGCAGCCTAGAGTTCGTGGCCAACGCCAGCTCACAGGGTAATAACCAGCGACGCAAGGGGAGGCCACCTCCCCGAGCCGGCGGGTCAGGCCCGACGCTGGAGCAGCTGTTGAATGAGCCTTGTCCAAAGCATGGCTCTAGGGAGAAGCCAGCTACTCATCTATGGAAGGATTGCGCAATCATGAAGGCCTTTAAAAATTCCAATGCCTTTAATGGCAACAATGGCCCGGGCGGCGGCTCAGGCGCTGGCGGTTTTCATGGCCCGGGCGGCGGCTCAAATTCTAATCCACAGAACGGTCAAGGGGGCTCCAATCAGCAGTCTGGCCAGGGTTATCAACAGCAGCAGGGGGGTTATCAGACCAATCCAAAGCAGCTTAACGGTGGACAGTATCATGTATTTACCACCAGTCTGTGTAAGCAAGATCAAAAGCTTCATAAGAGGGCTGTGAATGCTGTTGAGCCGGCGGTTCCACGTTATTTAAGATGGTCTGAGCAGCCTATCGTGTGGAGTAGGGAGGATCACCCTCCCCGGGTTGATAATCCGGGTCACTTGGCCTTGGTGGTGGCTCCTCAGGTGGGAGGATATAAGTTCACTAAGGTGCTCATGGATGGAGGCAGCAGTATCAACATCCTCTATTATGAGACTTTTCATCGTATGGGGTTGATTGATAAGAACCTCAGCCAGTCAAACACTATTTTCCATGGTGTGGTGCCTGGTAAGTCGGCTTATCCAGTTGGCAAGATCGAGTTGGAAGTGGCCTTTGGAGACGAGTACAACTACAGGGTGGAAAAATTGACCTTTGAGGTGGTCAAGATAAGAAGTACGTATCATGCCATATTTGGGCGGCCGGCTTACGCCAAGTTCATGGCTCGGCCGTGTTACGTGTATTTACAGCTCAAGATGCCGGGTCACGATGGGACCATTACGGTTCACGGCAGCCGGAAGGTGGCCTTGGAGTGTGAGGAAGGCGATGCAGCTTATGCAGAATCTGTTTGTGCAACAGAGGAGTTGAAATTTTACAAGGACAATGTTGACCCAACAGATATGACCTCTCTGAAAAAGCCGACTACGGAGCATGAGCCGGCAATGAAATTTAAGTCGGCTGATGAGACTAAACTTGTTGATTTCGTTCCAGGTGATTCATCTCAGCAGTTTAGCATCAGTGCCAATCTGGATCCAAAATAGGAAAGCGCGCTCATCGAGTTCATCTGTGAGAATAGGGACATTTTCGCATGGAAACCTTCTGACATGCCAGGTGTACCTAGAGAACTCGCTGAGCACACTCTCAATGTTGATCCGAAATTTAAGCCGGTCAGGCAATTCCTTTGGCGGTTTAATGAAGAGAGGCGGAAAGCCATTGGTGAAGAGGTGGCCCGGCTCTTGGCGGTCGGGTTTATTGTTGAAGTCTTTCACCCAGAGTGGTTAGCTAACCCGGTGCTCGTGCTCAAGAAGAATGGCACCTGGCGGATGTGTGTGGACTACACGGACTTAAACAAGGCATGTCCGGCTGATCCTTTTGCGCTTCCCCGTATTGATCAAATCATTGATGCTACGGCGGGTTGCGAGCGCTTAAGTTTCTTGGATGCTTATTCTGGATATCACCAGATTAAAATGGCAGTTAAGGACCAGGAGAAGACGACGTTCATCACTCCCTTTGGAGCCTTCTGCTATGTGTCTATGCCTTTTGGACTCAAGAGTGCACAGGCGACTTATCAGCGTTGCGTGCAGAACTGTCTTCATAACCAGATTGGGCGCAATGTTCATGCCTATGTGGATGATATTGTGGTTAAGTCCAGGGAGAAGGAAACCTTGATAGATGATCTGAGGGAAACCTTTGATAATCTCTGGGTCTACAAGATGATGCTTAACCCGGCCAAGTGTGTTTTTGGTGTTCCTGCAGGCAAGCTCTTGGGTTTCTTGGTTTCTAACAGAGGCATTGAAGCTAACCCGGAGAAGATCAAGGCAATCACCTCTCTGGCTAAGCCGGCGTGTATAAACGATGTCCAGCGCCTGGCGGGTCGTATTGCTGCTTTAAGCCGGTTTATAAGCCGTTTGGGTGAGAATGCCATGCTGTTGTACCAGTTGATGAAGAAAACTGATGACTTTGTCTGGAATGATGCTGCTAATACTGCTTTTGAGGATTTGAAGAGACAGCTGGCAGAGCCCCCAGTCCTTGCTGCTCCGGTTGACAAGGAGCCTTTATTGCTATATGTAGCTGCTAACACATGGGCCGTCAGTGTGGCTGTGGTGGTGGAGCGCAAGGAAGAGGGTAAGGAGCATCCGGTTCAGCGACCGGTTTATTACGTCAGTGAAGTGCTCATCGAGTCCAAACAGCGGTATCCACATTGGCAGAAGCTTGTTTATGGTGTGTTCATGGCAAGCCGGAAGCTTAAGCATTATTTCCAGGGTCACCCTATCACTGTGGTCAGTTCTGCCCCCCTTGGAGATATTATTCAAAATAGAGAGGCCACAGGGAGAGTGGCTAAGTGGGCTATAGAGCTCGGACCTCATGGTCTGAAATACATACCACGCACTGCTGTTAAATCTCAAGCCTTGGTGGATTTCATCAACGATTGGACAGAGCTACAAGTGCCCAAAGAAAAGCCGGATAACACATACTGGACTATTCACTTCGATGGGTCCAGGCAATTGGAGGGCTCGGGGGCTGGAGTTGTATTGGCTTCCCCTAAAGGTGACAAGTTCCATTATGTGCTACGGTTGATGTTTCCTTGTACTAACAATGCGGCTGAGTACGAGGCCTTGCTCCATGGTCTTCGGATGGCTAAAGAGATGAGCTTGAGCCGGGTAAGGTGCTTCGGCGACTCAGACTTAGTGGCTCAACAGGTATCAGGCAAGTGGGATTCCAAGGACCCTCTCATGGCGGCTTATCACCGTGAAGTTGATGCTATTGCTGGACACTTTCAGGGTTACCAAGTAGAGCACATCGATCGCAGGAAGAACGAGGCGGCTGATGCTTTAAGCCGGCTGGGCTCTCAGCGAAAACCGGTGCCGCCTAATACTTTCCTGGACGTCTTGCATAACCCTTCTGTTAAGTTGCCTACAGAGGAAGATTTGGCTGTCCCTGACCCGGAGGCACAGTTGGTGGCGGCTCTCCACATCATCCCGGACTGGACAGTGCCTTATCTGGCTTACATGACCCGGGGAGATTTGCCTGAGGATGAAACTTTGGCCAGACAAATAACCCGGCGGTCTAAGTCAATGGTTGTTATCAATGGTGAGCTGCATCGCCGCAGTGTTACGGGAGCGTTCCAGCGCTGTGTCTCCCCTGAGGAAGGTCAAGAAATCTTGCGTGAGATTCACGAAGGGGATTGTGGCCATCATGACGGCTCAAAATCCTTTGTGGCCAAGGCTTTTCGTCATGGTTTTTATTGGCTGACGGCTCATGCTGATGCGGAGGACTTGGTCAGTAAATGTGATGGTTGCCAGAGGTTCTCGCGACGGGCTCATGTGCCGGCTCAGGAGCTGAGGATGATACCAATCACTTGGCCATTTGCGGTCTGGGGGCTTGATATGGTCGGGCCTTTTAAAAGGTCCAAGGACAAGAAGACCCACCTTTTGGTGGCAGTTGACAAATTCACAAAGTGGGTTGAAGCAGAGCCAGTTAGCAAGTGTGACGCAGCCACGGCGGTTCAGTTCATGAAAAGGGTGATCTTTCGCTTTGGCTTTCCACACAACATTATAACTGATAATGGTACCAATCTGTCCTAAGGTGCCATGGAGGAGTTTTGTCAACGAGAGCATATTCGACTTGATGTTTCATCAGTGGCTCACCCTCAATCCAATGGTCAAGCTGAGAGAGCTAATCAAGAGATTCTGAAAGGCATCAAGCCCCGGATTTTGGTCCCTTTGCAACGGACGCCGGGTTGTTGGGTGGAGGAGTTACCCTCTGTGTTATGGAGCATCAATACTATTCCTAACAGGTCTACGGGTTACACGCCTTTCTTCATGGTTTATGGAGCGGAAGCAGTCCTCCCCAGTGACAACCGTCATGACTCGCCTCGAGTGGCGGCTTATGTTGAGGCGGATAATGAACAGGCGCGCCAAGATGCTCTTGACTTGTTGGATGAACAGCGTGATGTGGCAGCAGCTCGCTCCGCGATTTACCAACAAGACCTGCGCTGTTATCACAGTCGCCGGGTTAAGTCCCGGGTCTTCCAGGAAGGTGATCTGGTGCTCCGGCTCATCCAAGATCAAACCGATGTGCACAAGTTGTCCCCGCCTTGGGAAGGGCCCTTTGTGGTCAGCAAGAACTTGCACAACGGGTCATACTACCTTATTGACGTTCGAGAGCATAAAGATTCACGTAAGTCAGAGGAGGAGACCCGTCGGCCGTGGAACATAGCTCAGCTTCGGCCTTATTACACTTGAGCCACCGGCTTTCATAATGTACATATTTCTATAAGTCATGTATATATTATGACAAGCAATAAAGCAGGACCTCTGTCCTTTTTTCTCCTCCAAAGGTAAATGTGTTGTTTCCATTATAAGATCGCATGGTAACTTGGAGGTGGATCCGACTTAGGATCGTATTCGAATCTAGCCGTACGCAATATAGTCACTTGGGGGCTTCCTGTTCAAACATAGGTCGTATTCGAACCAAAGAGAAGATAGCTGTCGGTACCCATTTGATTGGCAAAGTACCGAGCTCATTGGGGAGTTTTCTTTGATCATATTTAAATCATAACTCAACCCCCTTTGGGAACCGACGTGGATCGTATTCGAATCAGCGTCGTTAAACAACTCTCAAGGTCATTTGGGGGCTTCCTGTTCAAACATGGGTCGTATTCGAACCAAAGAGAACATAGCTGTCGGTACCCTCTTGATCAGGCATCGCCAAACCCACTGGGGGCTATATGATCGCATCCGAATCTTAGCTTAACCCCTTTGGGATGGGTCTCTGGTCGTATTCGAACCGGAAGCCCCTGAGTTTTGATTCTCTGATTTACAACAAATTCTTCTAGTTGTATCAACAGTGTACACGGCGGTTCTTGTTCCGCCGGCTTACTTTGATTCACAGTGCTAGTCGCACGCAATCGGCATTATCAAGACTGGTCAACCGGAGTTGAGGTATCAACCTTATTATCCGGGTTATATAAACCGGAAGTGTACTTGAAGGCCTGTAAGTGTGTTATTACGGTTATATCAAGGACATAATTGAGGACCAGTCTTTCGTGACTTAGATTCACATTCCGGGTTATATGTATGAGACTATGATTCTCAGTGCGGTAAGCCGCCTAGAGACTTCTGATTTGTTTTTCTATGCAGGATAGTTAAGGACAGCTATTTGAGCTTAAGGAAAATGAAAGATCAATTATGACTTGGAAGAATATAAGGAAGCAACTTCAATGGAGTTAAGCATTCAACACGTGCATGATGGCACGCCAAAGTTAAAATGTTGGTCCTACTCTATTACAAGACTCTCAGAGTCCAAAAGGGTGAAGCATTGTTTAACAAGCCGCGTAAAAGATTCAAGATTCGACGCTTCCGGTTCATCCCTCTCCGCTCCTCCGGCTGTTCCCAAGACCTGGAAGGTTGACGATTTCCAGTCAATGCCGCTCAAAGCTTCAAACTGAGCTTCCTCGTCAATTAACCCGGCCGGGTTAATTTCCGGGGCGAAGGTGTGCTTACGAGTCAGCGGGACCAAGCTGATGGCTTCATAACGCGGAGTGGGGATCCTCTGATTCTCTGCATCGTAGCCCGGCTGGTACTTTGTCAGATCAGTGTCATTCCCAATCAGGGTGGCCACCGGGCGCACGATCTTCACACAGGCAGCAAAGTCCTTTTGGTCGAAAGGAGTGCCGTCTTCCTTCAAGCTGGGGTAACCAAGTGCAATGTCCGCCGGGTCTAGCTCTGGAAGGAAAGCCTTGGCCCGGCTCAGAGCAGCTATGGCTCCGGCTCTTGCAGAGGCCCGTCGCAGCTCTTGGACACGCTGAGGAAGAACGGCCAGCTGGCGAAGTACTTCCGCCAGGTGAGTCGGAACCTCATTGGATAGGGCCACCACGGCCAAAGCGCGCTATGACCCGGTGTAGAGTTGCTCCACGAGGGTGTACACGGCCTTCAGCTTGGACAACACGTTCTGATTGAGGTTGGCGCTTCTGGGACCTGTTTAACAAAGTAAGATAAGCCGTTCTCAATGATGGGAGTTATGAGACATAAAGACTGTAAACTTGTTCAAAGCCTGCAGAAGGACTTACCGAAGATTGCGGCGACCATTTCTGACACATGGCGTTTTAAGCCGGGGAGTTCGTCGGTTCTCTCCGACAGAGTCTTCTCCGCCTGTTCGGCCCGGCTTACAAGAGCAGCCTTCTCTTCGGCCCAAGTTTTCCTTTCAGCTTCAAACTTTTTCTTCAGCATCTCTTGAGCCGCAATGCTGGATTCAAATTTGGCGTTGGCCTTCCGGGTCTCAGTTTCCTGAGTCTTCAGGCGGTTTTTCAGCTCTGAGATATCAACCTCAAATTTCTTGCAAGCAGCCTGCACAATTTCCGGGTTATAGTATGAACAGTTATTATGCAACTTTAAAGTCCCAAGCACTTTCCAAGCAAAGACACTTGGCACTTGGGGGCTAATGCATGTCGAACGTCTCTATCTACAAATTACCGGTTCATGGAAGTAAGCCGGAAATTAAGTCTACAACATATTCTATCATAAGTCGTCGACTTGGGGGCTAGTATGGTAAAGATGATTATGCAGTAAGCAATAGAGTGGTACCTCAGACTTATGCTGTATTTGCTTCACCATGTCAATCTCTAAGTCCCGGCTGCTGTGCACTTGATTGACGTAGCTGGAGACGATTTCTCCAATGCTTAGGTTGGCGTAGTTGGTGATGTCCAGCTTGGCCCGGTGGCGCTCTAGCAACTCTTCCTTCGCAGAGCACATAGCCAGCGCAGTGGGTCTCCCCGGCTCGACAAACTCCGTCCGGGTGATTACCATGTCCGGGTCATCGGCCGGCTGAGCCGGGCTGGAGATATCCGGGTTGGTGGAAGTCTCCATGGCTGGCTCATCAGTTGGAGTGGTGGCTTCAGGAGCAGAGGCAGCTGGCGGCTCTTGAGCTATAACCTCCGGCTCAGGCAAGACCGGCTCTTCGACCGGCTTATTCTTCTTTGCTCTTTTACTGAGCTTTGCTTGAGCACTGAAAGGACACAAGGTTAGTACAAAAGTATGAGTAAATATAAGCATAACAAGAGATGATCATCATTACCCGGGTACGGTCTTGAAAGCCGGCAGGTTCGATTGCATAGAGTCGCCAGAGGAGGGTGAAGTTTCCTGATAATTCGAATCAGAAGAATTGAGCGGTTGACGTATAACACCCGCCAAAGGATGAAAAGGATACAAGTTGGAGATAACCTCGGTCCGGCGCTTCCTTGACGCCTCAGGTAAACCGGAGGAGAGGTCAGCATCCTTGTTGGTCCGGGTGTGCCGCCGGCTCTCATGAATCTGTTGCTTCAAAAGAAATTGAGGATCTTGATAAGCTAAAGGATGTGAAAATCTTACTTTCCGGGTTACTCTTCGGACTTTCAGCCTTGGCAAGGGCTCCGAGTCGGAGGAAAGTGTCATTACCTCTTCAATCACCGGGTTACTTGCTCCGGTGTCATCCTGCTGATGATCAGTGTCAATAAGGTGGACAGGAATAAACAAGAAATACAACAAGAGCTTACAGGTTCAGGGGTTACCTCTGACTCGGAGCTGTCGCTTAGTTGCAGCAGCTCTGAAGCAGTAGGCCTGCTTCCCTTCTTGCGGGGAGCGGCTCTCCTGGCGGCTTTCTTAGCCTTCCTGGCCTTCTTGGCCGCCTCATGGTCATACTTGACCTTCCAGAATTTATCATCAGCCTGAAAAATACAATGAAGCCCTCTTAAGGTTCAGATGAAAACTATCTAAGGAGAAAATAAGATGTTTAGATCAGCGGCTTACCGCTGGGGCCGGGTTGGTCTTGCAGAAGGGGCTTAAGCCGGTCCTCCCGCAGTCTGCCAAGCTCTCATTCAAGAGGGCCTTGGTCATGTCTTCAACAACGTCTTCAGGAAGATCATTGCGGCTGTGTCACAGGGGGTCATCCTTCCGGCCCGTGTAATCACACATTAAGCCGGGGCGGCGGCTCAAGGGGATCACCCGCCAGGAGATCCAAACCCGGACCAGATCGATGCCGTTGAGGCCGTTGCCCAGGAGAGCCCTGATCTTGTTGATGGTGGGGATCAGAGGTTGACGCTCCGCCTGAGTTAGTTTGTCGGGCAGAGGGTGGTTTGGTTCGAGACGCACGGCACGAAAGCCGGTCAGAGGGCTCTCGTCAGCCGGAGACGTGTCCTGGCAGTAAAACCACGTCTGGTTCCAGTCCTTTGGATGGCTGGGCGGCTCAGCGTAAGGAAAGAGGCAGTCTCTCCGGCGTTGAATGGAGATTCCACCAAGTTCCAGGCTCGGTCCGTTCGCGCACTCATTCTGGCGGTTCAAATAGAATAGCTCTCTAAAGAGCAGAAGGTTGGGCTCTTCTCCAAGGTAGACTTCGCAAAATACTTGGAAGTTGCATATGTTTGACACGGAATTGGGTCCTATGTCTTGTGGCCGCAGATCAAAGAAATTCAGCACATCTCTAAAGAACTTTGAGCCGGGCGGTGTGAAGCCCCGGCTCATGTGATCCGCAAATATTACCACTTCACCATCCTTTGGTCGCGGTCTCTCCTCTGACGGGTCAGGGGCACGGTAAGACATGACATCCTTTTTGGGTAGGTAGCCCGTCTTCACAAAGTCCGCTAAGGTTTCATCAGTGATGTTGGACCTCAGTCAGTTGCACGTGATGGGTGCTTTGGGAGCTTTGGGAGGCATGGTGAAAGTTGGAAGCCTATGATAACAGGAAATGTCCGGTTCAATTATAAGCCAGAGGAAATTTACAGTTCAATGTTCAAAGTGGCGGCTTATGAAGGGGCCTAATGACATATGGTTAAGTACATCGGGTTATCTAAGCCGCTGGAAGTATCGCGAGTAATTCAAATTGTCTATAGCTTTATCATAAATGAGCCGGAGGATTTTACGGCGCGCGGCTTATTTAAGCCGGGAATGTAAGCCGCCATGACTCAGCAGATGCAGTTTTTTACTAAGTGTGGTGAAAACAGGTTTCACACATCGCAGTAATTAATTTGGATCAAAACGGTCGACTAAAGAGGAAAGTTTCTAGACCTAAAACAGACGCAGAAGAAGTTCGCGGGTTCGAACGGAGCCTCTATGCAATAAAAGGGGATCTATGTACATTGGGAATGGAAGTGAAACAGCTACCGCAGCAGTTTTGTATAGTCTAAAGATCAAGAAAAGGTGGTAATAATGAAATCTACCAAGGGCTCGCGATGAACGGCGACGAACACGGGAAGAACAGCAAGAACCCTAATGCGGATCTATTCTACGGAGTAACAGGGACTTACGGGTGTTGGAGAGTTGCAGAGATCGCCGCCGTTTATCTGGTCACGTCAGGTTGATGTAGTGGCCGGAGTTGGTGAAGACAAGAAGACCCGCGGCGGCGGCGGCAGTGGAGCTCGAGCACAGCACAGTGGCGAGAGGAAGAAGATGGAGGTGGCGAAGTGACTGGAGGCTCAATGGGCCGGGCTATTTATAATGGTGAGACTCATAAGTGGGCGCGAGAAACGAGGAGGCCACGGCGCGGTTATCTCACCATAAAAACGCCTCGATTTTTGGGATGGCAGTAAAGATAAGATCCGTTGCGGATATGGTGGAGTAAAAAATGGACTTAATGGAAGATGACGTCAGGGCGGGTTACCCGGAATCCAGAAGATGACGTCACGAAGGGTTATAGCCTTCACACAATTGTAAGCCGGAGATTTTCTGTCGAAAGGATTGAAGATTGACATGAGCCGGCTCAAATCAATCTGGGGCCTAATGTTGAGGATATAAGCCTTAGAGTCTCCCGCCCGGAGGGGCCGGGTTACTCATAATGGTCATCGCCTGAAGCCCGGCGCCAAGCTTGAAGACGGTGGGCCAAAGATGGGCTTAAGACCCGGACGTGGCTTAAGGCCCGTAGTTACAACCGCTATTATGGTAGAACTTGTAGTGTAAGGCAAGAATAGTTGAGAGTCCGAGCCGGACACTCTTATGAGCCGGCCGGGACTCTGAGAGCTGCTGGGCGTCAACCTCTCTATATAAAGGGACGACCCAGCGGCGGTTTAAGGACAAGTAAGATCTCATCGAGAGCCAGGCATAGCAATTAAGCTCCCTGGTCATCGAAACCCTAATCAATACCACCTCAACTGGACGTAGGCTTTTACCTTCACCGTAAGGGGCCGAACCAGTATAACCCTCGTGTTCCTTGTCTCGTTTAACCCCTTCAAGCTTCCTAGCTGCGATGGCTCCACGACTAAGTCCTAGCTCGAGGACATCTGCCGTGACAATTCCACGACAGAACCGGAACAAAGCATTAACACATAGTGAATACATGAACTCCTCAAACTACGGTCATCACCGGGAGTGGGCCCGGTTGTTGTCACTCCGGGGTTGCCGGATCATAACACGTAGTAGGTGACTATAACTTGCAAGATCGGATCTAAAACATGGATATAATTATGAATTCATAAATGGTTCAGATCTGAGTTCATGGCACCCGGGCCCAAAGTGACAAGCATTAAGCATAGCAAAGTCATAGCAACATCAATCTAAGAACATAGTGGATACTAGGGATCAGGCCCTAACAAAACTAACTTGATTACATGATGAATCTCATCCAACTCCTCACCGACCAGCGAGCCTACGAAGGAATTACTCACTCCCGGTGGGGAGCATCATGGAATTGGCGATGGAGATGGGTTGGTGATGACGAAGAACGAAGATCCCCCTCTTCGGAGCCCCAAACGGACTCCAGATCTGCCCTCCCGAGGAAAAACAGGGCTTGGCGGCGGCTCTGTCTCATGTAACGCGATAACTCTTTCTCCCTGATATTTTTCTGGAATAATGTGAATTTATAGTATCAGGGGGTCGTCAACGGGGCCACCAGGTGGGTACAACCCACCTGGGCGTGCCAGGAGAGGGGGCGCGCCCTGGTGGGTTGTGCCCAACCAGGGGCCCCTCTCTGGTGGGTCTTGGCTCCAGAAATTCTTATTATTGATATAAAAAATCCTCGCAAAGTGTTGTTCCATTCCGAGAACTTTTATTTTTGCACAAAAACAACACCATGGTAGTTCTGCTGAAAACAGCGTCAGTTCAGGGTTAGTTTCATTCAAATCATGCAAATTAGAGTCCAAAACAAGAGGAAAAGCATGAGAAAAAGTAGATATGTTGGAGACGTATCAGAGCTCGACCTTGACGACAGATTTAAGAAGCCGCCGGCGGGTGCCGACATTGCTGCCGCTGAGAAGAAAGCTGGTCCCCATGCCGACAGGGTTCTTCGCGTTTAAGCTGTTCTATCTGGCCACCGGACCAAGTATTGGGCCACTCCCGTTTCCGCGGGGCCCTGTAATGAAACATGACATATATTTTGTGTTTAGTCGTTCTGTTTCTAGTGTTCGTGTGAGACTGATATTTCTAGTTGGATCTTTAAATGCGTGTTTTTCCCTCTGAACCCTATATGCTTGCATTCGTATGATCAATTCCTGTGCACGCTCTTGATGCCTGACGATATCATATTGCCGCGATTACCGTAAGGGTCCGGCCCTTAACAATCATCTTGGCGTGGATGCGTCTCGATAGGTTTTTCCTAGGTAGCTCTCGATGCAGCCTCTCGACCTGCAAGCATGGCTCTGGACAGGACGATGGTGCGATCAAATAAACTAGCCAAGGTTCCATCGCATGAGGGCTTTCACGATACGAACACTTGCTAGGGTTAAGGGATAAACAACTGCAAGGACTTGAAAAGCAACAATAAGAGGTGATAACGCTAACTTAGCTTTTGTTTCGAGCTCCCTTTCTCCTCTGCCGGGTCGCGCTCCCGGGCGCGCTCGCGGAACTTGGAGGGGCAGAAGCCAATCAGGTAGTTTCTTCGTTCCCGGCAAGGATCGACATGCATTTCTTGTGCCTGGTGAGCATCGGGGCATAGCGTCGAGCTTCCCTGGTCCTCTTCCCTTTTGCTCCTCTTCCCTCGAGTTAGTGTAGCGGCTGCCGTTGCGTGGGTCGTGCCAACACAGGCAGCCTTACCGAAGTATGCTTGCCGGGGCATCAATCGACGGACTCATACCAGCGCTTTGCTTAGGATTACCCAACACAGGGGAAATACTGGACCGAGCGTCGCGCGTTAATCATCAACATCAACGACGCCGAGGCTAGAGTAGTTCAACTGCTGACGAGGGGGTGGGACGGGAAGGAGGGAGCTCGCGCACGCACGTCCTGTGCTCCTTCTTCAAACGGTGCCCATATGGCTGGCACGCCATACGGGTTGCCGGGATGGACCCATCGCCATCAGCGGCGGCTTTTGCCGTAGTCGTGGCTACGGCGGGGCGTGGAGATCAACAAAAACGGTGCGGCGACGGCCCCGCTTTGCTTCTGTGTCTTCGTGGGCGCCATGATTGGTGACGTCGTCAAAGATGAAGATGGCAATGAAGTCGACGAGTTGCGCACGCCTTGAGATTTGCACAAGCGAGCCCCCTACCTGGCGCACCAAAGATGTCGCGGGAAACCACGACCACCTATGTGACCAGGAGGTCCCTTGCTGGTTCGGTAGGGGCGCAACGCGTTGCACAAAGAGCAGACGAGCATGGGGCAACGCGGCATGGATCAAGCAATTTACCCAGGTTCGGGCTGCCGTGAGGCGTAAAACCCTACTCCTGCTTTGGTGGATTGATGGTGGAAAAGGTGGTGGTGGTGCGTAGTACACTCGCCCGGCAGGGGTTGCCTTGGGGCAGCAGCGACTACGCTCATATGGGTTTGTGAGTTATCCAATCTTCTAACTTTTTCTATGGTTGCCATGGGCCTCCTTTTATAGATCAAGGGGTCACCACAATGGCAAAGTAGTCATTATGCACTGATATGATAGCAAACAGTGCTATCATACCTAACTCTGCGGGCTGACAGGGCACATTAAATGCACCGCTTAGTGTCACATCACTGGTTGCCCGGCAAGGCTTGCCAGGCTATCTTGCCAGCTCCGCACCTGTTCTCTTGACACGTGAAAGGATCGAGAAGAGGTGTATAGAGGGGGGGTGAATAGACTCTTAGCAAAGAAAAGTTGCAATTTTTATTTTCTTCCAGTTAAGGTGGAGTTTTAGCACAAGTTTAAACATTCACAATACATATCAAGCATGCATGACAAGAGTATATGAGCAGCGGAAAGTAAAGCATGCAATTTGCGAGAATGTAAAGGAATAGGATTGGAGTGTGCAAACGCAATTGGAGACACGAAGATTTTTGGCGTGGTTCTGATAGGTGGTGCTATCGTACATCCACGTTGATGGAGACTTCAATCCACGAAGGGTAATAGTTGCACGAGTCCACGAAGGGTCCACGAAGAAGCAACCTTGTCTATCCCACCATGGCCATCGCCCACGAAGGACTTGCCTCACTAGGGTAGATCTTCACGAAGTAGGTGATCTCCTTGCCCGTACAAACTCCTTGGTTCAACTCCACAATCTTGACGGAGGCTCCCAACTGACACCTAACCAATCTAGGAGACACCACTCTCCAAAAGGTAATAGATGGTGTGTTGATGATGAACTCCTTGCTCTTGTGCTTCAAATGACAGTCTCCCCAACACTCAACTCTCTCTCACGGATTTGGATTTGGTGGAAAGAAGTTTTGAGTGGAAAGCAACTTGGAGAAGGCTAGAGATCAAGATTTATGTGGTTGGAATGGAATATCTTGATCTCAACACATGAGTAGGTGGTTCTCTCTCAAAAAATGTATGCTGGAAGTGTAGGCACGTTCTGATGGCTTTCTCCATCAATGAAGAGTGGGTGGAGGGGGTAGATATAGCCTCCACACAAAATCTAACCATTACACACAACTCACCAAACTCGGTGGGGCCGAATCAGAAAACTCAGTCAGACCGATTTAGTTCAAAATGGCAACGTTAGGCTTTTCGGTGGGAACGATATGATCAACTCGATGGGACCGATGTGCTAGGGTTAGGGTAAAACCTCAACTCGGTTTGACCGATTACACAAACTCGGTGGGACCGATTTTGGTAATGAGCTAACCAGAGAGTTGGTCAAGCACACTCCGTGAGGCCGATTACAAATCTCGGTGGGACCAAAATTATTGCAACAGGAACCAGAGAGTTTGCAAGCCCATCTCGGTGAGACCGGGATCCCATCGGTGAGACCGAATAAATTAGGGTTTCTGGCAGTGGCTATGTCAAATGAACTCAGTGACGCCGGATAGAACAAATCGGTGGGGCCGAGTTTGACTTTTGGTTTGGGACATATGTGGATATGAGAAAGTGGTTGAGGGCTTTGGAGCATATCACTAAGCACTTTGAATAGTATTGGCTTTTCCTATGGACTCAATGTGATCTTGGGTCACTGAAATTAAAATGTAGAGTCTTGAACTTTAGAGCTTGAGCCAATCCTTTGTCCTTAGCATCTTGAAGGGGTTGCACATCCTCTTGTCCACGCCACTCCACTGTTGAACTTATCTGAAATATACTAGATAAAAGTATTAGTCCAATAAGAGATATGTTGACATTAATTACCAAAACCACCCAGGGAGCACTTGTGCTTTAAAACTCCCCCTTTTTGGTAATTGATGACAACATACATCAAAGCTTTAGATAAAGATATAGAGAATAGCAAGTAAAGCTTTGGAAAGACATGTAACATGCATAGGCTCCCCCTACATGTATGCAATCATGTAAATATGGAATGTAAGAGCATGTGAATGCATAAGCATGACAGAGCAAGCAATGAGTTACACGTATCTTGGCTATATGCATCAGAGCAAAAGATGTGAATATAGGAATTGTACCTTCATGTTCATGAGTCCTCCTTGCAAACAATATGTACATCAGGAAGATATCTTATGCACATGAGTGTGATGCATATAGTTACCTCATGGTCTTGAGCTGGCTTAGAAAGAGATGAACATGAGTAAACAAGGTTAGATAACACAGATACATCTACTAGACAGAGCAAACAAAAGAGCCACAAGAGTACCAAGATTGGGATGACATGTAGAGAGTGAGTACTAGGTACTCTATTTGATATAGACATGTCCCCAAAGGTAAAATATATGCAATGAATTCGAAGATTTCCTTCCCTTAGAGATCTTTCTCCCCCTGAATCTTATGTTAGATAATGGGAGAATATAGGGAAAGGAAAATCAGAGCAAAACAAATCTGAGCACAAAACATAACACAAACTGACATGTCTTTCCCCTCTTAAAGTCATGTGTCTTCTCTCCTCTTGAACACCAAGCATCTGGGGCCTTTGATGTGATTACCTCTCTCCCCCTTTCAATGTGATTAAGCTTTGATGTGAGCTCTCTCTCCCCCTTTGACATCAATTTCCAAGAAGGGATCTTATGGAGTGTGAGTGAAAATGGGTTTGGTCCTTGAGTCACAGAGCAAAGCAGCATGTGGAGTGTGATGCAGGTAGAGGACAAGAATCAGTGAGTGGAGCTGGAACAAATATGCAGGAACAAGTGGCAAATTTTCTTCCTTGTAGTAAAATTGGTAACAACGAGTTGTATTCTTCGGTGGCACCGAAATGATTTGGTTCGACCGAAAGAGACAGATCGGTGTGTCCGATTTCAACACAGAGAGCACACTAGCCACCTCAGCTCACTAGGCAAGGAAGATCTCACAAAGATTTGCAAGGAATTAACTGAAGGATTTGCAAAGAATTGGATGCAGAAAATGTAGAACAAACTAGCGAAAAGAAAAGAAAACAAAACAAAAGAAAAGAAGGGGAACAAATATGCAAGGAACAAATGCAAGAACTCAGAGAAACACTAGAGAACTTCATCTAGAATTTGGCGGCGATAAAGTCACCTATGTTAGAGTATATTGACCGAGGAGTCAAGTGAGAACACTTGATCATAAGTCATACTCATCGTTTAAGCTCAAAATGGGGTTACCATTTTTTGTTTAAGCATTTTGATGTATTCACATCTTGTTGAGCTGCTTTGACCCATAACTTGGGGTAAAACTTCTCTAAGATGGAATATCATACCTTTGGTGGTGGTGTTGATTTTTGTCATGTAGTTGAACTTGTGTAGGATGCTCAAGGTTGATGTAGCTCATTAAGGATTGGGAGCACCACTTGGATTTGAGTTCATCTACCTACATGGGTTAGTCTTGCAAGGAAGAGCACTTGTGTATCCAAAATGACAATCATGAAAGTTGATACCCAATTAAATTTGATATATAGAATTTGTCAAAGGATATGTTGAAGGGTTTCATGCTTCCTTGTTTTCAACCACCATGGTGTAGAGACTTGGTGATGTAGAGATTTCTCAAGATGTGAGTGAGTTGCAATCTCATGGATTTAGATTCATCCAAGTACCTAGAATGGTTAGATAGCATGCAAGGTTACAAATATATCCAAGACACATGATCGTCATCATAAGAGAAGTCAAGGGTTAGTCATAGGCTCATGCCTTGCATGTATCCAAATGGAGTGTCTACTCCAAGTTTGAAGCATCAATGATGTTCAGTTCACCTCTCAAACGGCAAAATACTTTCTCATCAAGCGGTTTGGTGAATATATTCGCCAATTGCTTATCGTTACGAACATGCTTAAGAGCAATATCACCTTTGGCAACATGATCTCGAATGAAATGATGACGAACTTCTATATGCTTAGTTCGAGAATATTGCATGGCACTACTGCAGGATGCTGCTAACGCGACACTACAATCAGAGACCCTTCGAGAAACTGTGTGCGCTGCCATAATCGCAAACGGTGGTGTATGAAAACCGTCAAAAATGTATAAAACATTTGCGATGACGGATGCATCAAACACGATTTAGGTTTTAGTTGCGTGTGCGATGAAGGGCATACAATTCAGTTCAATTAACTATTTGCGATGAGAAGGAACAAAAGAAAAGGGCAGCCGGATGAAGGCGTGTGCGATACACAGCATACGGGTCACTCAGATGAACTATTTGTGATTAGGCAACACAAAAGAAACGGGCAACCAGATGAAGGTGTGTGCGATATACAGCATACGGTTCACTCGGATGAACTGTTTGTGATTAGGCAAGAGAACATAAACGGTTCAATATAACAAGATGTGTGTGATACGCGACAAACAGGTCTGTAATCAGAAATGTGTGTGAAGACCGATAATAACGCAGACGATTGCTTCTAATAAGACGTATGTGATATGCTCTGTCTACACAACATCTATTGGCCATTGTGGGACGGGCAGTCATCCGGATATGCCATAAGGATGTGAAGAGGCATTCCTATCAGCAAGGACTAGCTGTTCCACCAGTAGCTCATGTAAGAAAACTATCAAGTTAAGTGTGCTCAGGCTGGAGCAGCCATCGGATGGGTGACTGGATGGGAAGTTGTGTCGATGTTAAATTAGCTAATGGGATGGGTCATTATGACCGAAATGCCCCATTCCCTCAGCTAATTTAACCTCGAGGTCCTTATTTTTTTTATTTTTAACACATGTTAATTAAAGAAGGTCTACTGCATTACTTTTTGACAATGTGTGATACCTGGCATACAGTTGATCCATCCGACCTATTTGTGATGGAATAGGCCGTGTGTGTTGTGGGCAAACGCTTGCTAGTATTCAACCATTTGGGATTGATGAATTCATCACCGACGGGTTCCCTAGTGTGGTCAGTGTTCATCTGATCATCATCTATGACTTGTGCTAGCTCGATGCTAAGTTTCCATTAATTGATGGCGTTTTATGAACACGCCACCGTTTCCCGCCATTTCCTCACCTGTTTCCTGCCACCCTGCTATATTGCGCATAGGGGGCGCGTGACGCATGGAGGCGACAAGCACAGCCTGTAGCACATCCACCTTTTCCAAGCATGCCAACCCACCCATGCGCCGCCTCTGCCATCAACCTTGTTGACGAGGAAAACGAGTGCCGTGATCCGCGTCATCGCCAGGGTTGAGCAGACCTTTGGCACATGGCGCTTGAGCGCCACGGATCAAGATAGGCATGTCAGCGCCGACAGGCTGCAGCTCGCCAAACAACATGATCGATGGCGCGCCACAGAGCAAGCTAGGCGCATCCGCGCCGATAGGCTGCGGCTCGCCGCACGGCGAGACCGTTGGAGCGCCGCAGAGCGAGAGGCGCGCCGTGCCGCATAGCAACAGCGGATCCATCGGCGCTTCTGCTGTCGACACGGCGTCGCAGCTGGGTACACGTCCCGTCAGTACTCCCATTCCTCGGCAGGAGCGGGCAGAGGCCCTCAGCGCCGTACTTGCACCAGAGGCCGGCCGCGCCGTACTTGCACCGGACGCCCGCCGCGCCGTTCGCGTGGGTGCTGCTGTTCGCCTTATCCGCGGCCCACTGGATGCGAACGCGCTGGTCCGTAGGCTCGACCGCCTCCTTGGCCCAGGTGTCCACCTGGGTGTAGTAGAGGAACATGGCCGTAGCATCCTCGAGCTGGCGATCTCCGATGAAATAGCCAACTTGGAGCTTGAGATCGTGCTCCAGATGTACCGCGAGCGTGTCGACCGCTTGGACGAACGCCTGCACGAGTTCAGGCAGAGCCAAGAGCTACCCTAGGCAAGGCCTACTAGTCTTGGTCTCATGGACGCTTTTTATTTTGGAAAGTCATTTCGACGTGGATAGCTATGTATTCACAGCAATCATAGTATTGCTTTGTTTATTGCTCTGTTTCAATGTGTGTACTCCGTTTTCAATTCTTATATGTTCTGTTTCAATGTGTGTGTATATGCTGTCCATTCTGTATATGTGGATGATAACAGCTAGATTCAAATTAGTATACAAAAATAGATAGAAAATGGAATTCATAATATATATATTAATTGTTCATTAGATCATCACAGAATATATATATATATATATAATATCATCACATATACATGATGGTACTTAACTACTAGGTACAATGCATAAAATTGAAAACGAACAATACTAAACTAATAATCCCTCCTAGGGCCAGTATTCCGGCAGCCCCTCGCCAGTAGCTCCCTGGTGCGCGGCGTCTTCCCAGTGCGGAGGCAGTACTCCGACTCCTCCGCCTCGCAGCGCTTCACGTACCGATCTGCCTCTTGCTAGCGGACGCGCACGGCCGATCTTGCCATTTTTTTGGGCGCCCTGATACGTCTCCAACGTATCTATAATTTATGAAGTATTCATGCTATTATATTATCCATCTTGGATGTTTAATGGGCTTTACTATGCACTTTTATATTATTTTTGGGACTAACCTATTAACCCAGAGCCCAGTGCCAGTTTCTGTTTTTTCCCTTGTTTCAGTGTTTCGCAGAAAAGGAATATCAAACGGAGTCCAAACGGAATGAAACCTTCGGGAGCGTGATTTTTGGAACGAACGTGATCCAGGAGGCTTGGAGTTGAAGTCAGGGAAGCTTTGAGGTGGCCACGAGGGAGGGAGGCACGCCCCCACCCTCGTGGGCCCCTCATGGCTCCCCTGACCGACTTCTTTCGCCTATATATGTCCATGTACCCTAAAAACATCGGGGAGCAGAATAGATCGGGAGTTTCGCCGCTGCAAGCCTCTGTAGCCACCAAAAACCAATCGGGACCCTGTTCCGGCACCCTGCCGGAGGGGGATCCCTCACCGGTGGCCATCTTCATCATCCCGACGCTCTCCATGATGAGGAGGGAGTAGTTCACCCTCGGGGCTGAGGGTATGTACCAGTAGCTATGTGTTTGATCTCTCTCTCTCTCTCTCTCTCGTGTTCTTGAGGTGGTACGATCTTGATGTATCGCGAGCTTTGCTATTATAGTTGGATCTTATGATGTTTCTCCCCCTCTACTCTCTTGTAATGGATTGAGTTTTCCCTTTGAATTTATCTTATTGGATTGAGTCTTTAAGGATTTGAGAACACTTGATGTATGTCTTGCATGTGCTTATCTGTGGTGAGAATGGGATATCACGTGATCTACTTGATGTATGTTTTGGTGATCAACTTGCGGGTTCCGTGACCTCGTGAACCTATGCATAGGGGTTGACACACGTTTTTGTCTTGACTCTCCGGTAGAAACTTTGGGGCACTCTTTGAAGTACTTTGTGTTGGTTCGAATAGATGAATCTGAGATTGTGTGATGCATATCGTATAATCATACCCACGGATACTCGAGGTGACATTGGAGTATCTAGGTGACATTAGGGTTTTGGTTGATTCGTGTCTTAAGGTGTTATTCTAGTACGAACTCTATGATAGATTGAACGGAAAGAATAGCTTCATCTTATTTTACTACGGACTCTTGAATAGATCGATCAGAAAGGATAACTTTGAGGTGGTTTCGTACCCTACCATAATCTCTTTGTTTGTTCTCCGCTATTAGTGACTTTGGAGTGACTCTTTGTTGCATGTTGAGGGATAGTTATATGATCCAATTATGTTATTATTGTTGAGAGAACTTGCACTAGTGAAAGTATGAACCCTAGGCCTTGTTTCCTAGCATTGCAATACCGTTTGTGCTCACTTTTATCATTAGTTACCTTGCTGTTTTTATATTTTCAGATTACAAAAACCTATATCTACCATCCATATTGCACTTGTATCACCATCTCTTCGCCGAACTAGTGCACCTATACAATTCACCATTGTATTGGGTGTGTTGGGGACATAAGAGACTCTTTGTTATTTGGTTGGAGGGTTGTTTGAGAGAGACCATCTTCATCCTACGCCTCCCACGGATTGATAAACCTTAGGTCATCCACTTGAGGGAAATTTGCTACTGTCCTACAAACATGCACTTGGAGGCCCATCAGCGTCTACAAGAAGAAGGTTGTGTAGTAGACATCAAGCTCTTTTCTGGCGCCGTTGCCGGGGAGGTGAGTGCTTGAAGGTATATCTTTAGATCTTGCAATCTAATCTTTTTGTTTCTTGTTTTATCACTAGTTTAGTCTATAAATAAAACTACAAAAAAATGGAATTAAGGGTGCCTCATATGCTTCATCTTTCTAATGTCTTTTGTGAAAATGATGGGAAGGAAAATTGTGCTCAAGTACTAGAAGAGGAATGCATTAAAATGTTTGGCACTAAATATTTGAATGATGAGCATGATGGCAATGTTGTTAGTATGAATTCTTTGAATACCCATGATGGTAATGATATGGAAAGCCACAAGCTTGGGGATGCTATGTTTAATGAAGACGATATTTTTAGCCTCCCAAGTTTTGATGAGCAAATTTGTTATGATGATAGCATGCCTCCTACTTCTGATGATTATGTTGATGAAAGTGGGTTTGGAAGAGTGTCAACTTGAGGAAGTAATGCTCCCACTATTTTGGAGGAGGTAGAATCTTATTGTGATAATTATGAAAGTGGATTTGGAGAGGTCATGACTTTATTTAGTAATGATTCCACTATCTTGGAAGAGGTTTCAATTGATTATGATGAGAACAAAGTTGTTACTTATGATGATTATTGTGATGATACTTATGCTATAAAAGGTAGTGATGATTATATTTATAAAACTTTTCATGATTATGATTACCCCTTTTCTGAACATTACTCTTTTAATGTGGAAACAATTTATAGTATTCGAGTCTCTGATGATACTCCCACTATTCCGAATGAGAAGAATTTTGCTTATGTGGAGAGTAATAAAATTTCTATGCTTGTGGATCATGAAAAGAATGCTTTAGGTGTTGGTTATATTGTTGAATTCATTCATGATTCTACTGAAAATTATTATGAGGGAGGAACATATGCTCGTAGGAATTGCAATAATATCAAGTTTCCTCTCTATGTGCTTAAAGTTTTGAAGTTATGCTTGTTTTGCCTTCCTATGCTAGTTGATTGTTGTTCCCATAAGTTGTTTGCTCACAAAATCCCTATGCATAGGAATTGGGTTAGACTTAAATGTGCTAGTCATA
Organism: Triticum aestivum; assembly: GCF_018294505.1. Lineage (NCBI taxonomy): Eukaryota > Viridiplantae > Streptophyta > Magnoliopsida > Poales > Poaceae > Triticum > Triticum aestivum. The sequence continues at coordinate 294,850,044 of NC_057802.1, read as the reverse complement.
TTCTTCATGATGCTCTCTTTATGTTTCAATTCCTATCTTTTATGTGAGCATCATTGAAATCATCATGCCTAGCTAGGGGCGAAACGTTAGCGCTTGCTGGGAGGCAACCCAATTTTATTTTAGTTCTTTGCTTTTTGGGTCTGTTTAGGAATAAATGATCTATCTAGCCTCTGGTTAGATGTGGTTTTATGTTTTAATTAGTTTTTGTGCCAAGTAGAACCTTTGGGAAGACTTGGGTGAAGTCTTTATCATCTTGCTGTAAAAAACAGAAACTTTAGCGCTCACGAGATTAGCTAAAACTTTTTACTGGAGAGTGCTATTTAGTTGATTCTTTTTGAATATGATTAATAGAAAAATTCCTCAGGTCTACCAATCTATTTAAGAATTTTTGGAGTTGCATACGTATACGTTTGATACAGATTACTACAGACTGTTCTGTTTTTGACAGATTCTGTTTTCATTGTGTTGTTTGCTTATTTTGATGAATCTATGAGTAGTATCGGAGGGTATGCACCATAGAGAAGTTGGAATACAGTAGATATTACACCAATATGAATTTATAATGAGTTCACAACAGTACATAAGTGGTAGTTTTATTTTCTTATACTAACGGAGCTTACGAGTTTTCTGTTGAGTTTTGTGTTGCGAAGTTTTCAAGTTTTGGGTAAAGATTCGATGGAATATGGAATAAGGAGTGTCAAGAGCCTAAGCTTGGGGATGCCCAAGGCACCCCAAGGTAATATTCAAGGATAACCAAGAGCCTAAGCTTGGGGATGCCCCGGAAGGCATCCCCTCTTTCGTCTTCGCTCATCGGTAACTTTACTTGGAGCTATATTTTTATTCACCACATGATATGTGTTTTGCTTGGAGCGTCATTTTATTTTATTTTGTTTTGCTTGCTGTATGAATGAAATACCAAGATCTGAAATTCTTAAACGAGAGAGAGTCTTCACAAAGCTACATAATTATTTAACTACTCATTGATCTTCACTCATATCTTTTTGGAGTAGTTTGTCATTTACTCGTGTGCTTCACTTATATCCTATGAGTAAATAGTCGAATGATTTGAATGTCATAAATCTGAAATTATATATGTTTCATATGCTTATCCCATGGGGAGTAATGACTTCACATATAAGAAGTAGAGGTGGTAAATTTATTGAAGGTTAGCAAACATTGTATTGGTCACTTGAACAATTCATGAAAGAATATTGAAGGAAGAGAGATTTCACATATAATACTATGTTCGACATCTTCTATGATTGTGAGCCCCGTTAATTATTTTCAAACCTGAGCAAATTACTTGAAGTTGGACAAGGAAGACAACATAATGAGTTATGCTTGGGTATACTTGTATAGAAGTTATATTGTTATGGATCCTCTAACATGTGGTGCTTGCTATTTAGAATCCTTTGCTAGCCAAGATATCTGTACTAAGCGGGAATACTGCTTGTGCATCCAAATTCCTTGAACCAAGTTTCTTCCATGAGTGTCCACCATATCTACCTATATGCGGTATTTACCTGCTGTTCCAAGTAAATTTGCATGTGCCAAACTCTAAACCTTCAAATAATAATATGTTTTGTATGCCCGAATCGCTCATGTAGCGACTAGGGGCTGTCAATATCTTCCATGCTAGGTGGGTTATTCTCACGATGAGTGGACACTGCTCATCATTCACGAGAAAATGGCTGGTAACTGGGATGCCCAGTCCTATGATCAAAAGATCAAAAACAAATTCGCAAATAATTTAAACAAAACTCCCCCAGGAATGTTGATAGTTGGACGACACCCGTTGTTTCGGACAAGCCATGGAGTGTGAATTTTGGTGGAGGGGGAGTAAATTTTTTACCTTTCTGCGTGGAACCGCCTATGATGTATCTAGTATGGAAGATATTGGGAGCTCTTGGTCGTTATGTTGACAATGAAAGCATACCTCTCAAAATTATTTTCATCTCTGTTTTAGCTTCGAGCTCTGGCACCTCTGCATATCCCTGCTTCCCTCTGCGAAGGGTCTATCTTTTACTTTTATGCAAGAGTCAATAGTATTCCTTCTCATTCCAACCTACTATTTAGTTGGCAAGCATCATGTGATAGAAAGATCTAAGCATATATGGCCATTCAAATATATTTGATCATGAATTATTATTGTTGACATTACCCTTGGGTAAAAGGTTGGGAGGCGAAACATTAAGCCCCTATCTTTCTCTGTGTTCGATGAATACTATTTGTTCTAAAAATATGCTTTGAGTGGTAGCAATCATGGAAGACTATATGATAGTTGAGTATGTGGGATTTGCTAAATCAAAGCTCTGACATAGACTCTTCCTGAAAATAAGATGAATTGTAATTGTTTGATGACTAATAACACAGTTTGTTAGTTTTAAAGAAAGTTTATGATCTATACTTTAACATGTGAATAGCTTGTTACTTGATCATGAAAAGTTCTATGAGTTGAGCTACTGACATATAATGATGCTAGAAAAGGTGATTGAAATTATCATTGATCAAACTTATGCACCTGCTAGCATTCACACTTCATAAATTATTTCTTTTATCATTTACCTACTCGAGGACGAGCAGGAATTAAGCTTGGGGATGCTGATACGTCTCCAACGTATCTATAATTTATGAAGTATTCATGCTATTATATTATCCATCTTGGATGTTTAATGGGCTTTACTATGCACTTTTATATTATCTTTGGGACTAACCTATTAACCCAGAGCTCAGTGCCAGTTTCTGTTTTTTCCCTTGTTTCAGTGTTTTGCAGAAAAGGAACATCAAACAGAGTCCAAATGGAATGAAACCTTCGGGAGCGTGATTTTTGGAACGAACGTGATCCAGGAGACTTGGAGTTGAAGTCAGGGAAGCTTCGAGGTGGCCACGAGGCAGGGAGGCACGCCTGCCCCTGGGCGCGCCCCCACCCTCGTGGGCCCCTCGTGGCTCCCCTGACCGACTTCTTTCGCCTATATATGTCCATATGCCCTAAAAACATCGGGGAGCATAATAGATCGGGAGTTCCGCCGCCGCAAGCCTATGTAGCCACCAAAAACCAATTGGGACCCTGTTCCGGCACCCTGCCGGAGGGGGATCCCTCACCGGTGGCCATCTTCATCATCCCAGCCCTCTCCCTGACGAGGAGGGAGTAGTTCACCCTCAGGGCTGAGGGTATGTACCAGTAGCTATGTGTTTGATGTCTCTCTCTCTCGTGTTCTTGAGGTGGTACGATCTTGATGTATCGCGAGCTTTGCTATTATAGTTGGATCTTATGATGTTTCTCCCCCTCTACTCTCTTGTGATGGATTGAGTTTTCCCTTTGAAGTTATCTTATCGGATTGAGTCTTTAAGGATTTGAGAACACTTGATGTATGTCTTGCATGTGCTTATCTGTGGTGACAATGGGATATCACGTGATCTACTTGATGTATGTTTTGGTGATCAACTTGCGGGTTTCGTGACCTCGTGAACCTATGCATAGGGGTTGGCACACGTTTTCGTCTTGACTCTCCAGTAGAAACTTTGGGGCACTCTTTGAAGTACTTTGTGTTGGTTCGAATAGATGAATCTGAGATTGTGTGATGCATATCGTATAATCGTACCCACGGATACTCGAGGTGACATTGGAGTATCTAGGTGACATTAGGGTTTTGGTTGATTTGTGTCTTAAGGTGTTATTCTAGTACGAACTCTATGATAGATTGAACAAAAAGAATAGCTTCATGTTACTTCACTAAGGACTCTTGAATAGATCGATCAGAAAGGATAAATTTGAGGTGGTTTCGTACCCTACCATAATCTCTTCGTTTGTTCTCCGCTATTAGTGACTTTGGAGTGACTCTTTGTTGCATGTTGAGGGATAGTTATATGATCCAATTATGTTATTATTGTTGAGAGAAATTGCACTAGTGAAAGTATGAACCCTAGGCCTTGTTTCCTAGCATTGCAATACCATTTGTGCTCACTTTTATCATTAGTTACCTTGCTGTTTTTATATTTTCAGATTACAAAAACCTATATCTACCATCCATATTGCACTTGTATCACCATCTCTTCATCGAACTAGTGCACCTATACAATTCACCATTGTATTGGGTGTGTTGGGGACCAAAGAGACTCTTTGTTATTTGGTTACAGGGTTGTTTGAGAGAGACCATCTTAATCCTACGCCTCCCACGGATTGATAAACCTTAGGTGATCCACTTGAGGGAAATTTGCTACTGTCCTACAAACCTCTGCACTTGGAGGCCCAACAACGTCTACAAGAAGAAGGTTGTGTAGTAGACATCACGCCCACCAGAGCTCCTCGTCGGTGGCACGCTGGAGCTTATCAGCCCACCTCCATGCAGCGAAGAGGCGCCCAACGCCTATGACCTTCCTCGCAAAGTACCCATCTTCGTACGCCTCCTCGGCACGGCGACGCGCCCGCCGCCAAAGCTCCACCACCTCCTTTTTCCAGGCGGCATCACGGGCTTCACAGGCCGCTTGGTACCTGGCTTCCTCCTCCGCCATCTCCTTCTTGAACGCCACTTGCCTGGCTTTCTCAGCCGGTGGCAGCGACTTCCACAGACAAAGATTGTACTGGCCCCAAAACCAATCCAAAGTTGGGGGGTCCGGCGCAACCTCGTCAGGCGGCGCGTAGGGGTCCTCGTCGCTGCTAATCGAGTGAGCGTCCTCGGGGGGCGGCGACTCCTCGTCGGCGCGTGGGCAGACCGGCGGCGCCATGGCAGAGATTTGAGAGAGAGAGAGAGAGAGGGGGAGCGAGGGGAGGATGTAGATGAGAATGCAGGCGGGACGACGTGAGCAAGGTAGTATTTATTGGCGGCCGGAATCTAGATCGACGGGGATAGTACACACACCGGTCGCCGGAATTTACGAGTACTGTAGTTTGAATTACACACAATTCCCGCAGCAAATCCGTGTGTGAACATAATAGCTGACGGTTTCCAATACAGAACCGTTTCTGATTAATGATCCCCACCAATCACGTACCAAACCTCGAGCCGCGAGATAGAGTGCCAATTGTGTGGGGGGCGGTTGTCTTGCCAGATCTTTACATTTTCTTTTTTGAACACCAGATATTTACATCGTCTGATGATTTTTTAACTCGCACACAAGTACACAAAAATATGATTTTTCAAACCGTTTTGGTTAGGCGTTGCATGTAGATGTAGTTCAAATTTGAATTACGGTCATTAAATGGTTAGAAAATCACTTAAATGTCTTTTAAAGGTCAAATGACCCCTGAAAATTTCCAAATTTCACATGACAGTTGTATTAGTGCACGTTAAATGTAGGAAAAAATTCGAAGGCCGTAAGAGGAAGCTATCTCCCGTCCGTCAGCAAACATGCATTGTTCCCTCTCAGAACCACGAACCTTCTAGTGAGTTGCTCTGGTTTGCGAGGGGTGTGTGTCCAAAGTTTCGTCAAACAGGCCAATTTATTTACCACATCATCTTGGTGGCATGACATTAAATCAAGCGAGGTTTCATGTTTTTCTGATCATTTTTTAATTTTTTGGAATTAAAATGCCATGGCATGCACTCCATGCATGTGCCCATGCCTTGACACCAATATGTTTGAAAATTTCTTCGAATTTACTGCACATGGAATTAGCTCGCACACAAGTACACAAAAATATGATTTTTCAAACCGTTTTGGTTAGGCGTTGCATGTAGATGTAGTTCAAATTTGAATTACGGTCATTAAATGGTTAGAAAATCACTTAAATGTCTTTAGAAGGTCAAATGACCCCTGAAATTTACCAAATTTTCACATGACAGTTGCACGTTAAACGCAGGAAAAAAAAATTGAAGGCCGTCAGAGGAAGCTATCTCCCGTTCGTCATCAAACATGCGTTGTTCCCTCTCGGAACCACGAACCTTCTAGCGAGTTGCTCCGGTTTGTGAGGGTGTGTCCAAACGTTCGTCAAACATGCCAATTTCTTTACCACATCATCTTGGTCGCATGACATTACATCAACCAAGGTTTCATGTGTTTTTGATCATTTTTCTTTTTTTGAATGAAAATGCCATGTCACTCCATGCATACGTATGCATGTGTCCATGTCGTGAGACCCAATATGTTTGAAAATTGCTTCTAATTTACTGCACATGGAATTAACTCGCACACAAGTAAAAATATATGATTTTTCAAACCGTTTTGGTTAGGCGTTGCATGTAGATGTAGTTCAAATTTGAATTACGGTCATTAAATGGTTAGAAAATCACTTAAATGTCTTTGAAAGGTCAAATGACCCCTAGAATTTCCAAAATTTCACATTACAGTTGTAGTAGTGCACGTTAGACGTAGAAAAAAATTTGAAGGCCGTAAGAGGAAGCTATCTCTCGTTCGTCATCAAACATGCATTGTTCCCTCTCGGAACCACGAACCTTCTAGCGAGTTGCTCCGGTTTGTGAGGGGTGTGTGTCCAAACTTTCGTCAAACATGCCAATTTCTTTACCACATCATGTTGGTGGCATGACATTACATCAACCAAGGTTTCATGTGATTCCGATTTTTTTGGAAATAAAATGCCATGCCACTCCATGAATACGTATTCATGCATATGTGTCCATGTCGTGATACAAATATGTTTGAAAATTCCTTCTAGTTTACTGCACATGGAATTAACTCGCACACAAGTACACAAATATGATTTTTCAAACCGTTTTGGTTACGCGTTGCATGTAGATGTAGTTCAAATTTGAATTACGGTCATTAAATGGCTAGAAAATCACTTAAATGTCTTTAAAAGGTCAAATGACCCCTAGAATTTTCAAAAATTTCACATTATAGTTGTAGTAGTGCACGTTAGACGTAGAAAAAAATTTGAAGGCCGTAAGAGGAAGCTATCTCCCGTTCGTCATCAAACATGCATTGTTCCCTCTCGGAACCACGAGCCTTCTAGTGAGTTGCTCCGGTTTGTGAGGGGTGTGTGTCCAAACTTTGGTAAAACATGCCAATTTTTTTACCACATCCTCTTAGTGGCATGACATTACATCAACCAAGGTTTCATGTGTTTCTGATTTTTTTAATTTTTTGGAATTAAAATGCCATGTCACTCCATGCTTAATTGTGTCATAGCCGTTAGACCAATATGTTTGAAAATTCCTTCCAATTTACTACACATGGAATTAAATCGCACATAAGTACACGAAATATGAGTTTTCAAACCGTTATGGTTAGCTGTTGCATGTACGTGTAGTTCAAATTTCAATTACGGTCATTAAATGGCTAGAAAATCACTTAAATGTCTTAGAAGGTCATATGAACCCTGAAGTTTTCCAAAATTTGACATGACAGTTGTATTAGTACTACTAAATTTCTCGTTCATTTAAAACACCACGCGTTGGCACTTTATTCCAAATTCGTCTTTCACAGCTAATAAAAAATATCTACAACATCACACACATTTATTTTCTAGGAACCGTTTGCGATGAAAATATCTAGGTCTATTTAAGTCTCCCTCCTTAAGCTTCGCCGGCTCGTCTGCTCTAGTGCCGGCAACCCCCGAACCCACGAATCCGGATCCCCATTCCCGCACCCCCTTCTTGCAAAGATGACGTCGTGGAAGCGCTTCGTGAAGGCCTGTACGATGGCCGCGTCCCCCCCGAGCGTCGCCACCTGCGCTGAGAGCGCGGCTGCCTACGCCGAGAGTGTCGCCGCATCCGCATTGAGCGCGGCCGCTTCCGCCGAGAGGGCGTCTGCGGCAGCCGATAGGGCAGCTGCAGTAGCCAAGACGGCTGCAGCTGCTGCTGTGACGGCGGCTGCAAAAGCTGAGAGGGCTCGAGCTACCGTCCGTGCCGCTGATGTCGCCCTGGCCCGGGTCGAGGCCATCCATGCCAAGATCGAGGATGCACATGCCAAGATATTCCATGCCACCTCGGACTCTAGCATGCAACCCACATCTGAAAAGGCGGCGGTGGCCATGGAGCACCTGCTTCCTCATGAGGTCGCCGAGCGGGAGCTGGAGATGCAGGAGGCGGTGGAGATCGAGGAGCGCTGGGAGGAGGTGTTGTGCATGGCCGAGGTCGAGGTAGAGATGAGTCTGTCTGTCGAGGAATCGGCGGTGGAGTACCAACGCGAGCTCCGGCGCAGCCACTACTACGAGTACTACAACCTTGAGGGCGGCGCCGAGGACGAGGGCGAGGACGAGGACGCGGTCGACTTCAGCAGGGGGACGCGGAGTCCACCAACGACGGCATGTCGCCAGGACAAGTCATCGACATCTCATCTCGCACCGGCGATGCATAGGCCGGCGCGGCGGCGGATTTTTAATTATGCATACTTAGGCTTTGTTTTTAATGCTGGTCTTTTGTTAGAGCAATGTTTAGGTCAACTGGCTCTGTGTAATTACTAAAATTGCTCGATTCAGTAAGTGTGGTCTATCTGTTGTACGCTCTTTTGTGTGCCCAAATTAGCAAGCGATGTTAAATTATGCAATGACGTACCCGCGGAAATTTCCACCAAAATTTGAATTATCAAACTCATCCCATGCGCGTAAAGCAGAATAATCATTTGCGATGCACACAATCGTTCAACGTGAATGGTCCAGCGGCACCGTGTGCGTTCAAAGTGAATGTGCCCATGCCTTGAGACCAAAATTTGAATTATCAAACTCATCCCATGCGCGTAAAGCAGAAGAATCATTTGCGATGCACACAATCATTCAAAGTGAATCCTCCGGAGGCACCGCGCGCAAAGTTTCCCTCCACATTTCCAAAATTTTGGCCTACCGCCAAAATATCTACCCCGCCCCCCTTCCCCACTTCCCCACCCCCTTTTCTCCCCGACCACAAGTCACATTTCCCCTATTTCCTCCTTCCTTCCTTCCTTGCTAAGCTATAGCCGCTTCCTCGCTCTCGCCGTCTCGCATCCTATTGCCGGGGGCGCCATGGTCTTCTTCAAAGACATCTCCAGCGGTTCCTCCTCCGGCGACTACTCCTTCACCACCCGGGTATGCCTCTCTTCTCTCTCTCGGGCTATGACTTGGAATGAAGGATTTTTACCCGGAGGTCGATTTGAGTCGTTTCTTCCTCTTGTAGCTCCCTAAGACCATCAGTGGCAACGAATGGAGCGGGGTGGCTGAAGATCTATCTGCTCGTTGTCACCATCAATCTCCATGCGTGACGCTACTTGCGTTTGATTCTGTGGACACTGGGAGGAAGTTTCTAGCATGTGCAGAGAAGGTTAGACCCTCTTCAGTTGTTACAAATCATTTGTTAGATGTCATTCAGACACTGTCACGGTCCCAACCCATTCATACCACACCTTCAACCAAATGCATCCTAAGACAGTGTCACAATTTGTACCTAGTATCTTAAATTGTTGCCATCTCATCAGCGGTGCCATTAGAAAATTATTTGGCACCACTTCAGCAGTTTGTGCAGCCAACTTTGGTCCACACATCCGAGCAGCCAAGCAGTAAAATACTAAATCTTTATGGCACGAAGGAACTGGGCATCGGAGCAACTACGTGCTCCGGAGTCCGGATCCCTGATATTTTTTCCGCTGCATCGGCTCGCCAGTTCAGGGCACCGGTGCGAGATGTAGCAACAGTTGTCTTAACACCAGTTTTGGCATACATAGTGGACGGCCTTAGTGCTATTAGTTCTATGCTACTAAATTTGTGCATGTACACACCTGTTAGTATCAATTTGCTGTCATCCAAACACTGTCGCTATGCTATTGCAGTTATATTTACCTTCCTCATAAAATGTTCAATTTGTTATTTATTGTACATGAGTAAGAACTTGTAGCGTCGTTGTAGTTAATTATAGCTTCTGATGTTCCAGAATTTGGTTGTTGTCTCAGTACCAATTATTTCATTTGCACATTGAACTATTTGAGAAGATATGTCATAATTAACATGTTTATTGAGTTTTTCAAAATAAGAATTGGTGATTTTCTATGTTGCTATAAATCCATTTCCCCTACAATTGTTACTGATCTAGTTTTAAATATTATAGGATGAACGGAAGTGTTCTTACTTGGAGGGGGTTAATCAAGAGTGGCCAGAGTCTTTGAAGATGTGCCTAACAAAGCTCTAGAGCATGTATGAGGAAGTGAACACACATAGGCTTACAGAAAGTCTTGTCAACGCTGAAGCATATTTCAATATGCGGGATAAAAAGTTGAAGGTGGAGGATGAGCTCAGATTTTTTAAATCAGACTTTGTTAAGATGGTGTTGGCGAAGGAGGAGGCACTTTCCCAGTTGGCCCGTGCAAAACAGGTTCTTACTGAACTAAAAGCAGAGGTGGATAAGACGAGCCTGGATGATCTTGATTAGGGAAATGAATATATTGTTCTTATGAAGTTGAACTAGCTATATGATGTACTGTGTTGTTTTCATGTAGCTACCGTACTATGATGTTATAATATATTTATGTGCCTGATATGAAATTGGCAAACAGCTCTTCGATATGAAATGTGAATTTGCATAATATTGGAATTATTAATTGTAAACTAATAAACCTGCTAAATGTGTCATGGACCTTTGCAAACGGTTCTAGCAGTAAAAGCGCTTGCAATGGATAGCCCAATCCACACAGTTTTCTTCATCAAATCGTGTGTGATATAGTTGATAAAAGCAAACAGTTAACCAAGGAAGACCATGTGTGATAGTTACACCTTTCACACACGAGCCTACACATAAAACTGTGTGGGATGTATGTCCGAACGGAAACGTTTTCCTTGGATTGACTGTGTGGGATGTACATAAGAACGGAAACGTATTCCTTGGATTGACTATGTGTGATATACATACAAACGGAAATGTTTTTCTAGGATTCACCATGTGGGATGTATATACCTACAAAAATGATTTTCTCGGATTAACGTGTGGGATGTACATACCTACGGAAATGATTTTCTCGGATTACCGTGTGGGATGTACATACCTACGGAAATGATTGGGTTTCGATGCCTCGCCCGATCGCACACGACCCCAGCCTGGGTCCAAGGAGGGCCTATCCCCGACGATTTCTGGGTCGTGTGGGAAGGACACCCTATCGCACACACTCACTTGGCGACGGTTCCAAATGCCGTCGGAGAAAGGGGTTAAAAACCGTTTGTTTAGGACCGACGCGCACCAGTGCGGGATTCTGAGCAATCTTAGTAGCACTCTCATTGTCACAAAGCAATGGAACATGTTTCACATTGATCCCATAATCCTTAAGAGTTTGGGTCATCCAAAGTAATTGAGCACAACATGAACCGGCGGCAATGTATTCCGCTTCGGCGGTGGATAAGGATACCGAGTTTTGTTTCTTGGAGGACCAAGACACAAGAGATCTACCAAGAAATTGACAAGTACCCAAAGTGGACTTCCTATCAACCTTGTCATCGGCATAGTGCGAGTCGGAATAGCCAACAAGATCAAAAGAAGATCTCTTAGGATACCAAATGCGAAAATTTGGTGTGTGTGAATTAAGTATCTCACTATCCTTTTCACAGCCTTAAGATGACATTCTTTGGGCCGCTTGATATCGTGCACACATGACACACTTAGCATAATATCGGGACGGGAGGCACATAGATATAACAATGATCCAATCATAGAATGGTAAACCTTTTAGTCAATCGATTTGCCATCCTTGGTCAAGTCAAGATGTCCACTAGTAGGCATGGGTGTTTTCACACCTTTGCTTTCTTGCATGTTGAACTTCTTGAATAAGTCCTTGGTGTACTTTGTTTGAGAAATAAATGTGCCTTCCTTAGTTTGCTTGATTTGCAAACCAAGAAAGAACTTGAGTTCACTCATCATAGACATCTCAAACTTCTTCGACATTAGCTTCCCAAACTTTTCACTAAAATGAGGGTTAGTCGAACCAAATATGATATCATCAACATAAATTTGGCACACAAATAATTCACCATTAACCCTGTTAGTAAAAAGAGTAGAATTTATCTTTCCTATCTCAAATCCTTTTTCAATAAGAAACTTTGTCAAGCATTTATACCACGCTCTAGGAGCTTGTTTAAGACCATAAAGAGCTTTGTGAAGTTTGTAAACATGGTCGGGTTTCTTAGGATTAACAAATCTGGGAGGTTGCTTAACATAAACTTCCTCCTCAATTTCACCATTTAGAAAAGCACTTTTAATGTCCATTTGGTACAAAGTAATATCACGGTGATTAGCATAGGCAAGTAAGATGCGGATGGACTCAAGTCTAGCAATGAGGGCATATGTCTCACCATAGTCCATACCTTCTACTTGAGTGTAGCCTTGGGTGACGAGACGTGCTTTATTGCGAACGACTTGTCAATCTTCGTCTTGCTTGTTGTGAAATACCCATTTGGTGCCGATGATGTTGTGGTTGTTGTCGGGCTTCTCGACCAATGTCCACACTTGCTTTGTCTCAAAGTTGTGTAGCTCTTCATGCATGGCCTTTATTCAATCCGGATCTTCCAATGCTTCTTCAACCTTCATAGGTTCAATGCTAGAGATGAATGAATAATGTTCACAAAAATTAGCCAAACGAGTTTTAGAGCGAGTGATTCTCCCGGTTTGGATATCATTGAAGATTTGTTCGACGGGATGGCCTCTTGAGACTCTTGCTCAAACTCGTGAGAGCTTTTGCTTGGGTCGGGGTGGAACATCTTCTTCATCATCGTGTCCTTCTTCTTGGCCTTCTTCATTGTTGGCGTTGTCGTTCTCTTGTCATGGTGGAGAAGGAGGTTGATGAGGTTCATCTTGGTGCACTTCCTCATTTTCTTCATCTTGGTGTGTCCCACTGATGGATGCTTCCATGTCAATTCTTGGTTCACCTTATCGTGAGGTAGAAGCTTCCACTTGGACGGATGAGGTACTCTCCTTCACCTCCGTTGGATGAATGTTGCCAATAGACAAGTCTTGGATTGCTTTTGAAGGGTCTTTGTCTCCTACATCAATTGGCAATTGCTCTACTTGCGAGCCGTTAGATTCATCAAACTTCACATCTACCGTCTCTTCAACCTTTCGGGTGAAATTGTTGTAGACACGGTAAGTGTGAGAGTTTGAGCCATAACCAAGTAGGAAACCCTCATGAGATTTAGGAGCAAATTTAGAACAACGATGCTTATCAAGAATATAGCACTTTGAGCCGAATACTCGAAAGTATCCAACTTGGGGTTTGTTATCGGTGAGAAGCTCGTATGCCGTCTTACCGAGTAGCTTGTGAAGATACAAGCGATTTGTTGCATGAAAAGCCGTCTCAACCGCTTCCGCCCAAAAGTGTTTTGGAGTCTTGTACTCATCAACCATCGTTCTCGCCATCTCAATAAGAGTTCGGTTCTTCCTCTCAACAACTCCATTTTGTTGAGGTGTGTACATAGCCGAGAACTCGTGTGGAATCCCCTCTTCATCAAGAAAGGTATCCACATTTGCGTTCTTGAACTCCGTTCCGTTGTCACTGCGAACCTTCTTGATCTTCACTTCAAATTGATTTTGGGCCTTCCTAGCGAAGTTCTTGAAGATCTTTTGGACCTGCGATTTATCATCAAGAAAGAACACCCACGTAAATCTTGAAAAATCATCGACTATAACTCGACCAAATGAGTTTCCACCGAGACTTTTGTAGGCATTGGGACCAAAGAGATCCATATGAAGTAGCTCGAGCGGTCTTCTCGTGGTCATGATGTTCTTCATGGGGTGGTTTCCTCCAACTTGTTTTCCTGCTTGACAAGCATTGCACAGTCTATCCTTGTCAAATATAACATCTTTTACTCCAAGGATATGATTACCTTTAATGAGCTTATCAAGATTTCGCATGCCCACATGACCTAACCTTCTATGCCACAACCAACCTTTAGAAGATTTAGCAATAAAGCAAGTTCTAGGTTGAGCCTTTTTAGTGAAATCAACAATGTAAAGATCACCTCTACGAATACCGGTAAAGACCATATTGTGATTATCTCTACGAAACACTTGGCAATCTACTTCAGTAAATAGGACATTGAAACCATAGTCAGCAAGTCTAGATACGAAAAGTAAATTGTAGCCAAGAGATTGAACGAGTATAACATTTTGTATGGAGCTATCATGTGAGATGGACACCTTACCAAGGCCAACCACCTTACCCTTTGAGTTATCACCAAAAGTGACATACTTTCGAGGGCCGTCATTTTCAGCAAGCTCACGAAACATATCCTTGTCTCCGGTCATATGATCAGTACATCCACTATCAAGGACCCATTCCTTTCCTCCAGCCATGTAGCCGCGAAGATTAGCCATAAGACCAAAGTGTCTCATATAATCATCGAGATCAAAGTCACTATCATCATCCTCGTCATAGTATCCATGTTCAACATCGTCTTGTGATGGATCAATTCCTAGAGAGAGTGATTCATTAGATAAATGATCATCACAATAATCATCTTTATGAATTCTAATGGCTTCGGAGATGATATTACTAATGATTCCAATATCTCCTTTGGCACACATAAGATTAGTAAGCTCAAATAGACAATCACCAAACTTAGGATCATTGGAATCCATCTTACTCAAGGCAATAGACTTATGAAGAATTTCAAGGAATAGTTTGGAAATCATTCCTCAAGAAATCTCCATATAGTGTAGGCACAATCAAGAGTAGGCAAGCAATCAATCAAGTTTCTAGGCAAACCTCTAGTGATAAGATTAACAGTTCTAAGGTTGCGGATCATGTCAATAGACTCATCAAGGGTAGGATGCAAAGGATCAACATGAGGTGCACAAGGGCTAGTAATGTACTTGTTCAAATGATATTCATTGAAGATCACAAGCATCTCATTTTTCCACTCATGAAAGTACTCTCCATCAAGAATAGGCACTCTACGTCTAAGACTCCCCAATGTAGACTCATCCATCTTCCTCCAAAGGTGTTTAAACCAAAGCAATGGAGACCAAAGCTCTGATACCAATTGAAAGGATCGAGAAGAGGTGTCTAGAGATCAAGATTTATGTGGTTGGAATGGAATATCTTGATCTCAACACATGAGTAGGTGGTTCTCTCTCAGAAAATGTATGCTGGAAGTGTAGACACGTTTTGATGGCTTTCTCCACGAATGAAGAGTGGGTGGAGGGGTATATACAGCCTCCACACAAAATCTAACCGTTACACAGAATTCACCAAACTCAGTGGGACCGAATCAGAAAACTCGGTCAAACCGATTTAGTTCAAAATGTGAACGTTAGGCTTTTCGGTGGGACCGATATGATCAACTCGGTGGGACCAATGTGCTAGGGTTAGGGTAAAACCTCATCTCGATTTGACCGATTACACAAACTCGGTGGGACCGATTTTGGTAATGAGCTAACCAGAGAGTTGGTCAAGCAAACTCGGTGAGGCCGATTACAAATCTCGGTGGGACCGAAATTATTGCAACAGGAACCAAAGAGTTTGCAAGCCCATCTCGGTGAGACCGGGATCCCATCAGTGAGACCGAATTGATTAGGGTTTCTCGCAGTGGCTATGTCAAATGAACTCGGTGGTGCCGGATAGAACAAATCGGTGGGGCCGAGTTTGACTTTTGGTTTGGGACATATGTGGATATGAGAAAGTGGTTGAGGCCTTTGGAGCATATCCCTAAGCACTTTGAGCAAGCAGGCCATTAAGCAACACCTCATCCCCTTTTAATAGCATTGGCTTTTCCTATGGACTCAATGTGATCTTGGATCACTGAAATTAAAATGTAGAGTCTTGAACTTTAGAGCTTGAGCCAATCCTTTGTCCTTAGCATCTTGAAGGGGTTCCACATCCTCTTGTCCACGCCACTCCACTGTTGAACTTATCTGAAATATAGTAGATAAAAGTATTAGTCCGATAAGAGATATGTTGACATTAATTACCAAAACCACCCAGGGAGCACTTGTGCTTTCAATCTCCCCCTTTTTGGTAATTGATGACAACATACATCAAAGCTTTAGATAAAGATATAGAGAATAGCAAGTAAAGCTTTGGAAAGACATGTAACATGCATAGGCTCCCCCTACATGTATGCAATCATGTAAATATGGAATGTAAGAGCATGTGAATGCATAAGCATGACAGAGCAAGCAATGAGTTACATATATCTTGGCTATATGCATCAGAGCAAAAGATGTGAATATAGGAATTGTACCTTCATGTTCATGAGTCCTTCTTGCAAACAATATGTACATCAGCAAGATATCTTCATGCACATGAGTGTGATGCATATACTTACCTCATGGTCTTGAGCTGGCTTAGGAAGAGATGAACATGAGTAAACAAGGTTAGATAAGACAGATACATCTACTAGACAGAGCAAACAAAAGAGCCACAAGAGTACCAAGATTGGGATGACATGTAGAGAGTGAGTACTAGGTACTCTATTTGATATAGACATGTCCCCAAAGGTAAAAGATATGCAATGAATTCAAAGATTTCCCTTCCTTAGAGATCTTTCTCCCCCTGAATCTTATGTTAGATAATGGGAGAATATAGGGACAGGAAAATCTGAGCAAAACAAATCTGAGCACAAAACATTACACAAACTGACATGTCTTTCCCCTCTTAAAGACATGTGTCTTCTCTCCTCTTGAACACCAAGCATCTGGGGCCTTAGATGTGATTAGCTCTCTCCCCCTTTCAATGTGATTAAGCTTTGATGTGAGCTCTCTCTCCCCATTTGACATCAATTTCCAAGAAGGTATCTTCTGGAGTGTGAGTGAAAACGGGTTTGGTCCTTGAGTCACATAGCAAAGCAGCATGTAGAGTGTGATGCAGGTAGAGGACAAGAATCATCGAGTGGAGCTGGAAAAAATATGCAGGAACAAGTGGCAAATTGTCTTCCCTGTAGTGAAATCGGTAACACCGAGTTGTATTCTTTGGTGGCACCGAAATGATTCAGTTCGACTGAAAGAGACAGATCGGTGTGTCCGAGTTCAACACAGAGAGAACACTAGCCACCTCAGCTCACTAGGCAAGAAAGATCTCACAAAGATTTGCAAGGAATTAACTGAAGGATTTGGAAAGAATTGGATGCAGAAAATGCAGAACAAAACAACGAAAAGAAAAGAAAAGAAGGGGAACAAATATGCAAGGAACAAATGCAAGAACTAAGAGAAACACTAGAGAACTTCATCTAGAATTGGGCGGTGACAAAGTCACATATGTTAGAGTATATTGACTAAGGAGTCAAGTGAGAACACTTGATCGTAAGTCATACTCATCGTTTAAGCTCAAAATGGGGTTACCATTTTTCGTTTAAGCATTTTGATGTATTCACATCTTGTTGAGATGCTTTGACCCATAACTTGGGGTAAAACTTCTCTAAGATGGAATATCATACCTTTGGTGGTGGTGTTGATCTTGGTCATGTAGTTGAACTTGTGTAGGATGCTCAAGGTTGATGTAGCTCATCAAGGATTGGGAGCACCAGTTGGATTTGAGTTCATCTACCTACATGGGTTAGTCTTGCAAGGAAGAGCACTTGTGTATCCAAAATGACAATCATGAAATTTGATACCAAATGAAATTTGATATATAGAATTGCTTGCTTCTAGGGGTGGCCTCGCCCCTTGCCGGGCTTGCCTGGCCGGCAAAGGAGGCCTTTCTCTTGGTGATATCCTGCTTCTCTGGTTTGGTCTTGGTCCCTCTGATCTGCATGTTGGTCCTTCGAATCTCTTGATCCCTTTGCACCTCTTGGATCTTGGCTTGTCCGTGCACGAGTCAGGGGAAAATGCATACCCTTGTATATTTTCCCCGACAAGCGCGCCCTGGTGGGTTGTGCTCCCCTCGGAGCACCCCTCAGGTACTTTATTAACCCATCTGGTTTCTTCTGGTCCAGAAAAAATCCACAAAAAGTTTTGCCGCATTTGGACTCCATTTGATATTGATTTCCTGCGATGTACAAAACAAGCAGAAAACATCAACTGGCACTGGGCACTATGTCAATAGGTTAGTCCCAAAAATGATATAAAATGATTGTAAAACATCCAAGAATGATAATATAACAGCATGGAACAATAAAAAATTATAGATACGTTGGAGACGTATCAGTAATCATTTTTCCTTTAGAAACAGTGGACACGCTCTACCATGCGGATCCTCCTCGACGGTCGTCGGGAACCTTGCTACTCACTTTTGCCAACGTGTGGGACAGCCAGCATCGGGGTCCACTAGCCATGCACTAAAGTACTTCGTACTAGAGTGCCCAACTGCACGGTAGACTACCCCGATCGAAGCGCCGCAGTAATGCCCAATGATCCGTCAAATCACAAAACCCCCCACCTTTCCAACAGTAAGTTGGACGGACGAAGCAACCATCATTTCACTCTTCTCCCTTAGCTTCCGCTCTTGAAGAAAACCCCAACTCACTTCTCCCTCATCTTGTTCCTCATTTCTTCAAGAAAATCTCGACCTGCTTCTGCCATTGTTCTTCTCTCCCAAAGAAGGAAAGGTGAGCGCATCAATGGTGTTGATTCTGGCCAACGTCGGGTCTTGCAACCCCGAGACTGATCCTATAACTCCATCTCTTTTCTTCTTTTGGGTTTGTGATTATGGTTTCTTTTCTTTTATTTCTATTTGACAGTTTTGTTGGGGATATTACCACTGGGCGTAAACCGGCCAGGAGAGGCCGGGTTAACCCCATAAGTATTTCATCTGTATCTGAAGTCCATGAAGACAGACGGTGACGCTTCATGAAAGGCCCGGGCCCAAAGCCGGTTTAAGGCATGTAGACATAAACTGGCATTGATATGTAAACTTGTGTTGTAAGATAGAAGTAGCAGAGACCGAGCCGGACACGATTATGAGCCGGCCTCGGGATTCTGTAAACCGGCGGGCATCAACCCATGTATATAAGGGGACGACCCGGTGGTGGTTCAAGGACAACAGACAACAACTCGAGACTCAGGCAAAGCGTATTCGCTCCCTGGTCCTCGAAACCCCATCAATTCCATCACAACTAGACGTAAGCTTTTACCTTCATCGTAAGGGGCCGAACTAGTATAAAACTCTCTTGCGTCCCTTGTCCGCTTTAACCCCTTTAAGCTAACCCGTAGCGATGGCGCCACGCCTAAGTCCTTTCTCTAGGACATCTGCCGTGACAAAACCACGACAGTTGGCGCCCACCGTGGGGCTATCGCACGATGGTTTCAAGTTCTTGGAGGGCAACTTCGAAGGACTCAAGGGTTACGCTGTGGGCCGGATGACCAAGAGTCGTCGAGGCAAGCTCTACATTGATGATGCAGGCTGGGGCCCCGAGGCCGGCTCAATCGAGTACGGGTACCGGGTCCCCTTTGGTGGCATACACGTTTTCATTGGCAAGATCGGTGAACCGGGCCCTGAGCCGGACATCTGCGCCGACCTGTTCGAAACGGCTCAGCGTGCGAGATCTGTCCGGGTCAAGCCTATCATGAAGCATGCCTTCGTGGGAGTTATCCATGGAGGGGAATCTGAGGATAGATCGGAATCTGGTGGTGCGACCGTCGTTTATTCCGGCGACGAGTCATCGACCGGAGAGACCGAGTCGTTATATCAGTTGCAAGATGGCCGGATTGGGGGCTGTTCCTATGGCGACAGTATTCCGGACCCCTTTGATCTGCCAAACCGGGTTGCGATCTTCATGGCCGGCACGCAACCAGCGCTTCACTCTTCGACCGCGGTGGCGATGATTTTCGGATCGGCAGCGGCGGCAGCGGCCGGGGCAGGAGGCCCTGTGCGACCTCCGGCTCAGGTTCTATCTGATTTGTTTGATGTGTTGATAACGCTGATGGCGGAGGTTAACCCGGCGGATCGGGATGCAGACAGTGCGGAAATCGCGAAAGTGAAAGATCAGATCACCCAGGCCGAAGCCGACTTAGCAGCTGAGGATACCAGGATAGCCGCGGAGCGGGCCGCTTTGGATGCACAAGCTTACCGGATTATGCTGGATCAGAGTGCGTCGAACGAAGTCCTAAAGAGGAGGCACCGATCTCGCCTGCCGTCGGTTTATGACGCTAGAAATCTCTTTAACACCCCAGGAGCAGGGACCAATAATCCGCCGGTGGTAAACCGGGCAGAGGCACCCGGAGCAGGGGCGCTGGTTCAGCCACGTTTGGTGGATCCGCCTCGTCAGAACAACATTGTGGTACCTCATGTCCCCACGCCACCGGGTCATTATTCTAACCCAATGGACAACATTGTCGCTGCCGCTTCACGGCTGGCGGCCATCCCGATCGAAGGCGATTCTCCGACGGCGGTCGAGACGCGTCGGGTTAAGGAGCTTCTTCAGACAGCCTTGGTTCAACAGGAGGCTTATTCATATAGTCGCGATCGGATTCATTCTACTCCCTGTCCAAGCCGGAGTTACAGCAGGTGTATGGATGAACCGGCAGTGTCAAGCAATGCGCAGAACCGTGATCCGCCCCGTGGCAATAACCCGGCGGGTGGTGCTGGTGATGCTCAGGAGGTGGTGGACCGGGCTCGGGCACGCAGAGAGGCCGAGTTAGCGGCACAGCATGAAGCCCGTCGACTTACTCCGGTTCGTCCAACCACATCGGTGGAACCAGGAGTTACCTCTAGTTCTTTGGGAGTGCCGTGGCTCGTCCCGGCGTTACACAATGTGCGCCTGCCTAAGGATTTCAATGGCCCGCGCAAGGTGCCGAATTACACCACCGATTTATCCTCTGAAACATGGTCGAAAGCTATGAGATGGCCATGGAGATGCTGGATGTGGATGCTGCGGCGTGTGCGAAATACTTTACCATGATGCTGGAAGGGACAACCCGCACTTGGTTAAAGAGCTTACCGGCTAATTGTATCAGGTCATGGGCCGAGTTGAGAGCCCGGTTCATTCAGAACTTCAAGGATACATGCAAGCAGCCCATGTCAATTGTGGACTTAGCCGCCTGTGTCCAGGAGGAAGGAGAGTCAACAACCCATTGGGTGCGCCGGGTTTCGGAGATTTTGCATTCATCAGACCGCATCAACGCTGACATCACAGTTTTAACATTGGAAGGCAATTGCCGGTTTGAACCCTTAAAGTTGAAGTTGGGACGGCTCAAACGTCATTGTAATGACATGGGAACCCTCATGGCTGCACTGGTGAAGTATGCCGACTCTGATAGTACCAAGGATCCCGAGTCTGACGATGATAAGGCAGGGAAGGGAAAAAAGAGCGGCAACGCCAAGGGGCAGCACCACAACCCGGCGGGTCATGGAAATAGCGGCAAGCGTAAAGCGGACCACGGTTTAGACTTTGTGGCTAACACCAATGCACACGACAAGGGCCAGCGGCGTAAGGGTAAACCGCCCCAGCACGGTGGAAAGCCAAGTCCTAATCCGGACCGTTTGTCTTATCTATTGAACCATCCCTGTCCAAAGCATGGGACGAAGGAAGAACCGTCCACGCACCTCTGGAAAGATTGTTACATCATGCAGGAGTTCAAAAATTCTGATTCTTTCCGGTATGATCATGGATCAGGAGGCGGTTCGGGCCCTGGCTCCCATGGGCCGGGTTATGGCGGAGGAAATTCCGGTTCAGGCTTCACGGTAATCAGGGTGGACATAACAATCAAAGTAATCAAGGTAACCAAGGTGGATATAGTCATCAGGGCAATCAGCAGCAGCAGCAGTCGGGTTACCAGAGCAACCCGAAGCAGTTGAATAGCGGACAGTATCTTGTCTTCACCACTAGCTTGGACAAGTGCGATCAGAAGCTTCATAAAAGGGTGGTGAATGCCGTTGAGCCGGTGGTGCCCCGTTATTTGCGCTGGTCCGAGTAACCGATTGTGTGGAGTAGAGAAGATCATCCACCCCGGGTTGACAATCCGGGTCATCTGGCTCTGGTGGTGGCACCTCAGTGGGAGGTTATAAGTTCACTAAGGTACTCATGGATGGAGGGAGTAGTATCAATATCCTTTATTATGAAACTTTCCGTCGCATGGGGCTAACAGATAAAATCTTAAACCGTCTAATACGGTGTTCCATGGTGTGGTGCCTGGTAAGTCGGCATATCCTGTTGGTAAGATAGCTCTGGAGGTGGCTTTTGGAGATGAGCATGACTCGAGATCAGAAACCTTGACCTTTGAAGTGGTGAAAATCAAAAGCCCGTATCATGCCCTATTCGGACGGACAGCTTATGCTAAGTTTATGGCACGGCCTTGTTATGTCTATCTACAGCTCAAGATGTTGGGTCACAAGGGAACTATAACCGTGCATGGGAGCCGCAAGATTGCTCTGGAGTGTGAAGAAGGTGATGCGGCTTATGCTGAGTCGGTTTGTGCAACAGAAGAGTTGAAGTTTTACAAGGACAATGTTAATCCGGCGGATATGACTTCGTTGAAGAAACCAACTACAGAGCATGATCTGGCCTTGAAGTTTAAATCGGCTGATGAGACTAAGCTTGTTGACTTCGTGCCTGGCGATTCGTCCAAGCAGTTTAGCATCAGCGCTAACTTGGATCTGAAATAGGAAAGCACGCTCATCGAGTTCATCCGTGAGAATCGGGACATCTTTGCATGGAGGCCTTCTGACATGCCTGGTGTACCAAGAGAACTCGCTGAGCACACTCTCAATGTTGATCCTAAGTATAAACCGGTCAAGCAGTATCTCCGCCGGTTCAATGAAGAAAGACGCAAAGCTATTGGAGAAGAAGTAGCCAGGCTCTTGGTGGCTGGGTTTATCGTTGAAGTATTCCATCCTGAGTGGTTGGCTAATCCGGTGCTGGTCCTCAAGAAGAATGGCACTTGGCGTATGTGTGTGGACTACATAGATCTCAACAAAGCTTGTCCAGCAGATCCTTTTGCCCTCCCCCGTATTGATCAAATTATTGATGCTACGACGGGTTGTGAGCGTTTAAGTTTTTTGGATGCATATTCTGGTTATCATCAGATAAAAATGGCAGTTAAGGACCAGGAGAAGACATCCTTCATAACTCCCTTTGGAGCCTTCTGCTATGTGTCCATGCCCTTTGGGCTCAAGAGTGCCCAGGCGACTTATCAACGGTGTGTGCAGAATTGTCTTCATAAACAGATCGGCCGCAATGTTCATGCCTATGTGGATGATATTGTGGTAAAATCAGGGAAGAAGGAGACATTGATTGATGATTTGAAGGAAACCTTTGATAACCTGCGGGTTTATAAAATGATGCTTAATCCGGCCAACTGTGTCTTTGGTGTACCTGCGGGGAAGCTCTTGGGCTTTTTGGTGTCTAACAGGGGCATTGAAGCTAATCCGGAAAAGATCAAAGCCATCACCTCCTTGGCTAAACCGAAGTGTATCAATGATGTTTAACGCTTGGCAGACCGGATTGCCACTAACAATGTAGCTGAATATGAGGCTTTACTCCATGGTCTTCGGATGGCTAAGGAGATGAACCTAAGCCGAGTTAAGTGCTACGGTGACTCGGATCCAGTGGCTCAACAAGTGTCCGGCACTTGGGATTCCAAGGACCCACTAATGGCAGCATATCGTCGTGAGGTGGATATTGTTGCAGGTCACTTTAAAGGTTATCAGGTGGATCATGTGGACCGGCGGAAGAATGAAGCGGCGGATGCTTTAAGCCGCCTGGGTTCCCAACGTAAACCGGTTCCACCTAATGTCTTCCTAGATGTTTTGCATAATCCGTCCGTCAAGCTCCCTGGTGAAGAGGATTTGGCTATTCCTGATCCGGAGGCTCAGTTGGTGGCAGCTCTACATGTTATCCCGGATTGGACGGTTCCATATTTGGCGTATATAAACCGGGGCAAATTACCAGAGGATGAAACTTTGGCCAGGCAGATAACCCAGCGGTCCAAGTCCATGACTATTATCAATGGAGAGTTACATCATTGCAGTGTGACAGGGGCGTTTCAACGCTGTGTGTCTCCTGAGGAAGGCCGTGAAATTTTGCGTGAGATCGACGAAGGAGATTGTGGTCACCACGCCGGTTCAAAATCTTTGGTGGCCAAGGCGTTTCGTCACGGTTTCTATTGGTTGACAGCTCATGCTGATGCCGAAGACTTGGTCAAAAGATGTGATGGCTGTCAGAAATTCTCAAGACGCGCTCATGTACCAGCTCAAGAATTGAGGATGATTCCAATCACCTGGCCGTTTGCAACTTGGGGGCTGGATATGGTTGGGCCTTTCAAGAGGTCCAAGGACAAGAAGACCCACCTCTTGGTGGCGGTTGATAAGTTCATGAAGTGGGTGGAGGCAGAGCCAGTTAGTAAGTGTGACGCAGCCACGGCGGTTCAATTCATCAAAAAGGTGATCTTCCGGTTTGGCTTTCCACACAACATCATAACAGACAATGGTACCAATTTGTCAAAGGGTGCCATGAAGGAGTTCTGTCAACATGAGCACATCCGGCTTGACGTGTCATCAGTGGCTCACCCCCAGTCCAATGGTCAAGCGGAGAGGGCCAATCAAGAGATCTTGAGAGGCATCAAACCCCGGCTTATGGTCCCTTTGCAACGGACGCCGGGTTGTTGGGTTGAGGAGTTACCTTCTGTGTTGTGGAGCATCAATACCACACCCAACAGATCGACAGGCTACACACCATTCTTCATGGTTTATGGAGCGGAAGCAGTTCTTCCTAGTGACATCCGTCATGACTCGCCTCGTGTAGCGGCATATGTTGAAGCTGACAACGAGAAGGCACGGCGGGAAGCTCTTGACCTGTTAGATGAGGAGCATGACATGGCGGCAGCCCGTTCGGCGATTTATCAGCAAGATCTGCGTCGTTATCATAGCCGCCGGGTTAGAACCAGAACCTTTCAAGAAGGAGATTTGGTGCTTCGACTCATCCAGGATCAGACGGATATGCACAAGCTATCCCCCCCTTGGGAAGGACCTTTTGTGGTCAGCAATAATCTGCACAATGGGTCATACTACCTAATCGATGTTCGAGAGCGCAAAGACTCACGTAAATCGGAGGAGGAGACCAACTGGCCGTGGAATATTGCTCATCTTCGGCCCTACTATACTTGAGCTACAGGCTCTGCTTATGTACATATTATGACATTGTATATATTATGATCAATATAATAAACCGGAACCTCAGCTAAAGCGGGGTATCTATTGTTTTCCTTACATCATGTGTGGTTACATGGAGCTTACAAAGCGGCGTCCGGTTTACCCCTTGATTTAGCTTCTCAAAGCTTCATATTAGATCACTTGGGGGCTTGGTCGTATCCGAACCATAGCTACACCTCTTGGTCGACGTAATGCCACATCATCACGTGGGGCTTGGTCGTATCCGAACCATAGCTACACCTCTTGATCGGCGTAATTCCACAGCATCACTTGGGGGCTTGGTCGTATCCGAACCATAGCTACACCTCTTGATCGGCGTAATGCCACAGCATCACTCGGGGGCTTGGTCGAACCCGAACCATAGCTACACCTCTTGATCGGCGCAATGCCACAACATCACTTGGGGACTTGGTCGAACCCGAACCATAGTAACACCTCTTGATCGGCTCAAAGCCACGTCAAACTGGGGCCAAAGAGAGTGTTGTAAAACAACAGCTCAAACATAGGCACCCACTGAGCACAGCTCGCAATGTTGCTTGGGATTTCTTTGCTGTCGAATTTAGGGCCTGGCAGCCCGTAAAAAGCCTCGATTACAACGGTTTTATTTGACTTTTGCTAAGTTTCTCTTTCTTTTGATAAGATTTGTGATGTTTTCAAACCGGTGTTTATCAACCCGGTTAGGCTGTCAACTACAAGTTGTCAGTACATGGTCAAGTTATAATCTGGAGACTATCAGCCCGGTCTGGTTTTGACTCATAGTCACCAGTATGGAATAAACCGGTGTTTATCACAACCCGGAACGGTTTTATTGTAAACCGGCATCATATAACAGGAGTTACTTTTACTCCGGATTAGGGTTATTACCCTCATTACAAGGTTGGTCAGCCAACAATATGCCTAAAGGTCACAGGTATCATATATTTCCATATTTGGTTATCTTTTACAACCTTGGTTATAAACCTTGGTCATATATATATTTGGGTATCATGACCCGCCCGGTGGTAAACCGCCAGGGCGCTTTAAGCTTCTTATCTGCAAGAACAACTTGAATAAATAGATATGGATTATGAACATCATATCTTAAGCATGGCGGATTAACACACATCAGTTGCAGATAAATATGCACGAAGGCATAAGAGACCAAGTGTTTTAACTAGCCTATTACAAGGCATTTTAGTGCCAAAGGGATAATTGTTTCTCAATAGGCATTGCAGCATGGAAGATTAAACCGGCCCCCGGATTATGATCGCTGAACAGCTTGACCTGACGGCTGCGGATCATCTTGCACCGGTTCATCTTCTTCGTCTCTACCTAGCAGCTGGAAGTCAACAGTTGTCCAGTCGATCCCGGTTAAAGCTTGGAAAACAGCTTCGTCGCTTATAAGGGTGGACGGTTCAATGTCAAGGGCATAAGTGTGCTTACGGATTGGACGGATCAGGTTTTGAGCCTCAGGAGTCGGTGCGGCAACCCGCTTGTTATTGGTATCATAGCTCGCCTGGTAAAATGAAAGATCAGCCTCTTCAGCAAGTTGACAAGCCAGTGGACGTACTTCCCGGTTTATGGCGCGGAGATCTTCAGCGCCAAACTCTGATCCGTCTTCTTTTAAGCTTGGGTAGCCTTTAGCCACGTCCGTCGGATCAAGATCAGGCACCCATGCTTTTGCCCGAGTTAGTGCGGTCAGAGCACCAGCCCTTGCAGTAGATCGCTTCAGCTCTTCTATCCGGGCAGGCAACATAGATAGCCTGTCTAAGGTATCCTTGATCAACGTCGGGGGCGGCTTATTGTGAGAAGTGGTGCAGATAATTCGTTGAGCACCGGTATACATTTGTTCTATCAGCGTGTAGGCAGCCTTCAGCCTCTTCTGAACATCAGAGCCCAGATGACTAATGCGAGTTCCTGCATCATTGCAAACATCAGTAAACCGGCAACGAATGGGAAGATATGTTGAAAGTATTAAGGAAAAGATGCTTACCAAACACAGCAGCGGTCATCGCATGTACTTGCCGCTTTACACCAGTCAGTTCATCTACCACCGGTTTGAGAGCTGCTTCTGCGTCTTCAGCTCTTTTCTGCAAAGCGGATTTCTCTGTGTTCCAATCCGCCCGCTCCTTGGCGAAGCTCTCCTTTAGCTTTTCCATAGCAGCTAAGGCGCTTGTCAGCTCATCTTTTGCTTTGGAAGTTTCAGCCTGTTGGGACTTAATGTTCTCTTGCAGATCAGCGGTTTGGCTTTCCTTCTTGCTCAGCTCCGCCTGTAAAGGGATAGATGTATAATGAGTTGACATTACATATTTGAAGTACCAAGCCCATAACAAGTTATGCCCTTGATACTTGGGGGCTAATGCATGTTTGCTCTTGATCAGAAATTTCTACAAGTCCCAATCACAATACAAGTATTAATCTTAGCACTTGGGGGCTAATGTGTGTTTGCTCAAAAAGCTGTTGGTATGGGAATTCTTCTACAGTCCCGGTTCATCTTTATAAAGTTAAACCGGCCCTTGGGGGCTATACCGGTGAAAGGGCGGTATGGCAAATTTTAAAGAAACCGATTCATCTTAAAGAGGTAATCCGGTCCCTGGGGGATAAATATGCAAAGATAAGTTATGACAAAAGTCCCGGTTTAGATTGGTATCATAAACCATCACATGGGGGCTACTAGGAGTTGATAAACTGCAATTGGACAAAAGAGAAAAACAGTAGTTACCTCATATCGCTCCTTCATCAAGTTTACCAAACTAGCTTCATAGTCACGGCTGGTATACAGACGGTTCAAGAAGCCAGAGTGAATGCCTTGAGCATTGAGATGGGCGTAGCTTGATAAATCAGCATTCCATTTGCCTTTGCCGATAGCAGAGAGATCATCCTTGGCAGTATGCTTTGACAAAGCTACATGATTGCCAGGAGTGGTATGGCCAGTGCCAGTAATCATAATGTCATCATCTTGTTCATCAGCAGCCTTCACCAGAGTTGGCGGTTTATCAGTGTCCTTAACTAGACTGACCGGTTTATCATCAGTTCGGACAGGGCTGGTTGGCCGGTCTGCATGGCTTATAGTGTCAACTTGCACTTGTTCAGCAAGGAAGTCATGGTCTTGAGGTGGCGGATCGTGAAGCATGGCGTCGGTATCGGTTTCTTCTGGATCTGGAGTTGTTTCCGGTTCAGCAGCTACATAAACATCAGCTGGTTTGTTTAACCGAGCTTTCTTGTTGGGTCTTGGCTTGGCGCTGAGAAAAGATAGACATAAGGATCAGTACAGTATGTAAAGATAACACATCAAGAATAAAGACACGTGCATAGCTCACCCAGGAACTGTTTTGAGGGGTGGAAGCTGTGTGGCCGATGAATCGCCAGAGGATGAGTGAGAAGTACCCTGATAATTTGAATCAGATGGGTTAAGAGGCTGGCGAAAACAACCTGCTTTTGGGCATGAAGTATCAATGGGATAAGAGACCTCTGATTGGCTTTTTCGAACCAGACTATTCGGTAAACCGGCGGAGGTAACTACCTGGCCGCTGTGCCGAGTTGTACGGCGAGCCTTGTGCTGCTGCGTCTTCAAAAGAAAGTTTGGGTCCAAGTAAGCAAGAGGGTGAGAAAATTTAACTTTCCGGTTTGCTTGACGGATTTTTGATGTTGGCAGAGGATCTGAATCGGAGGAAAGAATGGTTACCTCTACGTCCTCAGCATGACTGCCTTCAGCGTCGTCCTGATAATAATCATTGTCAATGAGATGTACGAAAAATGAGCCAAGAGAGTCAAGTTCTACATCTGGTTCCGGGTTACCCACATCGTCATCAGCTGGTAGATCGGAGGATGCAGTGGTCCTTCTCTTGGCAGGTTTCTTAACAACCTTGGTCTTTGGACGAACTGGCTTGACCGGTTTATCTTGTGGCTTCGCCGGTTTGTCTTGGGATGGTTTCTTGTTCCAGAACGGATCATCACCCTGTCAGAAAATAATCACACTATCAGAGAATATTTGGATAGAAGCAACTTCAGATAAAAAGATTATATGATTCTAACAGCTGGTGGTTTGTTGAAGGTGCAGAAAGGGAGTAGTCCGGTTTGGGCACAGACAGCCTCCGGTTCGTTCAATATCTTTTTTACAGCCTCAGTGACTTCTGCATCTGTAAGCTGAATGTCAATGTGCCGCTGAGCATCGTTCAGACTCCCCGTATATTCACAAATCAAACCAGAGCGCCGGCTTAAGGGGAGAATACTCCAGCTTATCCAACAGCGAGCAAGATCAACTCCTGTCAAACCGTTTTCCATGAAGGATCTGAGCTTTGATAATTGAGGAGCATAGTTGGCCCTTTCTCTTGCAGTCAACCTCTGAGGAAAAGGGTGTGTGTTGCTCAGGCGTTCAGGGCGGTAACCGGTAGGGTTTTTTCGTCAGATGGAGAGGTATCCATGCAGTAAAACCAAGTTTGGTTCCACTCTTTGGGGTGACTGTGGAGTTTGGGATGGGGGAAGGTGACTTCTTTCCTCTTCTGAACCGCCATTCCACCCAGTTCCGTATTGGGTCCATCTGAGAAATCGGTGCGACAGTTTAAGTGAAAGAAATCCCTAAA
Source organism: Triticum aestivum (assembly GCF_018294505.1). Taxonomy (NCBI): domain Eukaryota; kingdom Viridiplantae; phylum Streptophyta; class Magnoliopsida; order Poales; family Poaceae; genus Triticum; species Triticum aestivum. The sequence goes on along the minus strand of NC_057802.1, from coordinate 294,820,558 downwards.
CAGTTCGAATGTAGGTTCCTCTTGCAGATAAACCTCACAGAATACTTGGAAGTGGCAGATGTTGGTAACAGAGTTGGGACCGATGTCTTGAGGGCGCAGCTGAAAATTGGCTAGTACATCTCGGAAATTTTTTGAACCGGGAGGGCTAAAGCCTCGTCCGAGATGATCAGCAAACACGACTACCTCTCCATCCCTGGGTGAAGGAGGATTTTCCGGGCTAGCGACCCTCCAGTGGATAACATCTTTCTTGGCTAAAGCGCCCGTTTTAACAAGGTTGTTTAATTGCTCCTTGGTTACTCGAGAGGGATCGCAATTGCATTCATAGACTTGTTTGGCCATGACAAGGGAAATCTGAAACATGATTATTGCCGGTTTAAGATTTACAGTGGACAACTATACAGTGATATAAAGATACAAGCATATTGATAAACTAGATTTGGTTATTCGTAAACCGGAGTCTGACGATGGAAACAATGTAATGCATTGGCGGTTCAACAGGGGACTAATGGTATCCACTGGGTCATCATTCTGTATATGAAGTTAAACCGCCCTATCTGGTATTAAAGATGTATAAGTGAAGGGAAAAACAGGTTTCACATCTTGGTATGGTAATTTCAGATCTACCACGCATTGGAAAAACAAAATATATTCTGACCTAATTTCCAGCATACTAAAAGTTTACCAAGTTGAGAGGAGTTGGATATCAAACAGGTGTTAAAACTACTACCACACGAGATCTGTATGGTTTTTGGATTTAATCCATGGATATAAATAAGGAAAAAGAAGGGCGGTGATGAACACTGATGAACGACAGAAACCCTAAGTGCAGATCTATGGTAAGAGAAAGGGGAGACTTATGGAGGCTGTTGAGCAGCGGCGGTGCGCGGAGAAGCTCTGGTACGTTCAGGTCGATGCAGCGGCCAAGGTTGGTGCAGCAGTCGAAGGTTGACGACGGCGGCCGAGGTCGAAGGTTCGGGCGTCACGAGGATGACGATGACGCAAAGAGGCACGAGGGGGAAAATGGAAAGACCCCCTGGCCCTATTTATAAGGGAGATAAACGACAGGCGCGAAAATCGAGGAGCCAAATTTTTGGATATGAGGCGCAACTGTCGCCTCGATTGTCGGAGGCTCATTAATGAAGGTGGGTTATACACAGTTTTAAATGACAGGTGACGTCACGGCGGTTTACCATGATCTTAGAAGATGATGTCACGGCGGTTTACAAGATTATATGAAGATGTCAAAGAAGAAATTTTCTTAAAATATTGAGGATTGACATGAACCAGTTCAAATCAATCTGGGGCCTAATGTTGGGGATATTACCATTGGGCGTAAACCGGCCAGGAGAGGCCGGGTTAACCCCATAAGTAGTTCATCTGTATCTGAAGTCCATGAAGACAGACGGTGACGCTTCATGAAAGGCCCAGGGCCCAAAGCTGGTTTAAGGCCTGTATACATAAACCGGCATTGATATGTAAAATTGTGTTGTAAGATAGAAGTAGCAGAGATCGAGCCGGACACGATTATGAGCCGGCCTCGGGATTCTGTAAACCGGCGGGCATCAACCCATGTATATAAGGGGACGACCCGGCGGCGGTTCAAGGACAACAGACAACAACTCGAGACTCAGGCAAAGCGTATTCGCTCCCTGGTCTTCGAAACCCCATCAATTCCATCACAACTGGACGTAGGCTTTTACCTTCATCGTAAGGGACGAACTAGTATAAAACTCTCTTGCATTCCTTGTCCGCTTTAACCCCTTTAACCCGTAGCGATGGCTCCACGCCTAAGTCCTTTCTCTAGGACATCTACCGTGACAAAACCACGACAGTTTCTTAATGGACCTTGGAGCACCGGCCGAAGTGATGTCTATGGCTCTGCCCAAACCCGTCGAGGCTCAGGGTACGAAGAAGCGCAAGCACCCCGCCGAGACTACTGTAGACAAGCTCAAGGCCATCGCCCTGTCCAAGGCCCCCTCTCCAGGATCCCTCATTAAGCAAGTCCAGGTAATATCTCTTCTTGACGATCTTTTTCTCGATCTTGATCGTGTTTTTTCATCTAACACGCAGTACTAGTACTAGTAGTACAACTTTCTGGGTGATCTTGCATGTGATTTTTTTGTGCCAAATGACGGTTCTAAATTCCTCTTTTGACCAAAACATGCGAGAGGTTGACACTAATTTCGTATAGATTACTTTCAACTACTTTATGAACATCAATGCTACCTTTGAAGAGAGTATATTAGCCTCAATAACTTGTGTTATGGATATTGCAAGTAATCCCTCTGCTCTCATGCCTTTGAAGACATGTTCTAGTGTCTTTGTTCACTCATTTCTGTGCGTACATGTAGTCTTATATGGTGTGAAATATCGAAAATCATCTTATATTTCTGAACGGAGGTAGTAATAAAATATTTGGTTTCTGTTTGAATTAGAATCAGGTCCGCGGTGGAGATGAAGTTCTCAAAGTCATGCCGTGTGAACTAGAAGACCTGAGGATGAGTTCTACTGCTAAACTATCCAGCTGCTGTGTCCTTGTCGCCACGTGTCGTGAACTAGTGTTTTCCTGTAGCATAGTTGCCAGGCGTGCTCAAAGGGTGTGCTTCACCACAACAATTTTCTGGCTGTGCCTTCGATTAGGAAGGGTGTGGTTCTTGTTAAGCTTCCTGACAAATCTGATGCGGACTGTCTTCATCGTCATGTTTATGAGTGGAAAGAGCACTCTGTTAGGTTCTCCAAGGTTGACAAGATGGTGTTGGTGCTGGTAGACATCTCTCACGAAGTCCATGGCCTAGTTAGTTATGCAGGGTACATCCCATTGGTCGGTGGCAAGAAATAGTCTGCAGAGTTTAATTAGTGCAAATTTGCTTGTCTATAGTAAGTACTATTGTTCAGTACTTGATTTGTGTGTGTGAACACTGTATTGTTTAGTACTGCCACTTTTGTTGTGTGGTGGGTCCTGAGAACAGTCATGTTAAAGTCTGTCCACTCAATTCAGTATGTATATTTTGAAGTATCCAGATCAACTTTTTTGTGAGGACGGTTTATCAATTATGGCTACACTCCAATATTTGTATGCATTACAAGGTTTATCGCACCCACCTGGATTTCCAGTCCCATGGATGTTCGGTCCATACGATTTGTCAAGACCTTTGGACTGTCCTGCTTGTGGGAGTAAGCGGGGGCCCTGCATGCCACGCATAATTGGACGATCAATCTTCTGTTTAGAACTTGAACATAGTGATTTCCTCGTAAGGATTCACTCATGTCACATCAAGTAAATCTTATTGATTTAGTGTCTAAATCTTATTGATTTAATGTCATGTTTTCTTACTTTTGCCGCAATTTTACGATGCAGGTTTTGCCATGTGACGTTCATCACATAATAAACCGTTTGGTTTTGTCGGTGGAAAACGACACCTATGGAATCACTGGGATCCCTTCTATGGTTGGCGGGCGCGGGGTTGTGCAAAGAGCGGGTCTGGTAGCCAGCACAAAGATTGTTTACCCAGGTTCGGGACGTAAGGATGCATAATACCCTAGTCCTGCTTTTGTGTATATTTGAGTGTTCTTGAGCTTTCGAACTAGCTGCAGTGCGTGCGTCGCCCAAAAGATCTGAATCCTCCTCCTGTACGCCTCGGGCCTCCTTTTATAGACAAAAGGGGTCGCCACAGTGGCACACAGGAGGTGGAAAGGTATACAATGGTTAAGTTTATCCTCTGGCACCATCGGACAAAAGCATTTAATGCGCTGCCGACGTGCCCTCTTGCTTTATCAGGGACGACGAGGAAGCTCGTCCCAGCTGTCGCTGCCTCGCCTGGCTCCGACGCGCGTCCGAGTCGATGAGGCATAGTAGCGCCACGTTGGCCGGCTGCTGGGTTGGCGCGGTGGCAGAGTCTTCACGAAGATCTGCATGCCACCACGCAGGTGCTTGCTGAGTTGGCCTGGAGACCGCGCATCGCCACGCAGGTGCCCGCTCAGCTGGTTGGGCTGGCAGCTGTATGAGAACGGCGGTGGAGCTTTGGCAGTCGTGGACCTGGCCGTGGCCCCGCAGGTGTCCTCGGCAAGGGTCTTGCCGGGGCCTCGGTAAGGGTCTTGCCGCGGCATCGCGGTCATCCCCGGCAAGGATTTTGCTGGGGGTCTTGTGGATTTCCTCGGCCAGGATCTCGCCGAGGATCGTCGTCTTCTGGTCCTCATCTGATCTTGTGTGTTTTTAATCTTCACAAAGATCTGCATGCCACCAGGAGGTGCCTCCCGAGCCTTGGTTCCAATGTGGTTGATGGTGTTGGAACCCTTGGGCTCAAGGGTGGCACGCTCTGCTGGCGTTGGGCAAGTTGCCCTGGCAAGGGTCTTGCCGGGGCTGCGGAGGCTTCCCCGGCAAGGGTCTTGCCGGGGGAGTCCACCTCGCCCTCTTGATCTTTGCGTCTCTGGTCTTGGCGTTGCTTTGGTTGTTTTGTGCCTCTGGCTTCCCTCCTATGCCCTACTTAGTGTGGCCGTGGGCGCGGATCTGACTTCCCATGCACAAGTAAAGGGGTAAAAAGGAGAGCCCCTACTTTTGTACACTGACAGGAGCCCCCGGCCCGGGCCACACATAACTGCAACGCGTTGTTGGGCCGGGCCCAGAACGGTGCGCGGGCAGGCGGGGTGGAATTTTACCGCAGTAATTCCTTCGCTCGCTTGCGCTTCCCCACGACCCGCGTTGAATGCGCATCGTGGAGGGTCGTGCATGACATGGGGGGCGTGCGTGGGGCGTCTGCTGCCCTCACGCGTCACATCATGGTAAAGAGGCGGCTCGCACCTTCCCCATAAAAAGAGGAAAATGCAGGGGCGCGACTCATTTACTGGGTGGACTCGGGTCATGGCCTTTGAGGCGCCCGTGCCCTATGATCACGGGGTGGAAAAGGATCGCCTCACTTGTCCCCTCGATTTCTGTTGGCATTCCACGTGTCCTCCATGCCTTGAAGATGGTAGGCGGTGGGCGCGGGCCTTGAATGACGAGGCGGAAAACCGGGCCGCTGTTGATTGGAGCAGCGGGTCGGCCTTGATTCCCCGCGCTCCTGATGGCCGGATTGGTTGAGTGGGGCGGCCGAGCCCCGATTTCGCCCCTTTATAAGAAGGGGAGGGAGGGGATGGCACCCCACAATCCTTCACCATCTGCCTCCTTCCACCTCGGCTTCTTCCTTTCTTCTGCTATAGCGAGAGGGCGCCGGTGCTTCGACGGTGGCGACGAGGGTCTCTGCTCAACAGCGCGCTCCTCCTTCCCAAGAGCTCATGGCGGCGGAGCCGGCCACAATGGGAAGGGGGAGGGGGCGGGGCCGAGGTCATCGTGGTGCTCGGGGAAGAGGAGGATGGGGCGGCGCACCGGCCTCGCCTCCGGCGGCGGTCCCTCCCCTAATGGAGGGCCACGTCAGGGACCAGCCTTGCGAGTTCTTCATAAGGCTGCACCGGCCAGCGCACCGTCGTCTTTGTCTCCCTACTCCATTTGCTCGGGAGATGGAGCTCGACCCGCCACAGACTCTGAGATTGCATATGAGGGGCTGCTGGAATGGTGGCATGCGAGTTGATGTCGATTTCCCCGCCCCTCACGTGATGTATCTTCGCCGCGGATGGAAGACCTTCGCTCGTATCCACAGCTTGACGGCGGGGCTCGTTCTCTATTTCAAATTAATGGAGAACGGCCTGCTCTCCGTCAAGGTCTTTGGAGACTTTGGAACTCGCCTAAAGTGCTGCGTGGAGAGATCCTCTGATGACGAAGACTCTTCCTCAAGCGTGAGTGACGAGGAGGACAGCGACAGTGACGACGAGGGTAGCGGGCGGGAGGATGACGGGTCCGACTAGGCGTCGGGCAGAACGTTCCTAGGCGACGCTGGCAGCACCATCATCTGCATCACTAGCTCCTTGAACTTCCCGGGGTCGTCGCCTTGGGGCGGCTGGCGTTGGAGGGACGGGAAGACGAAGAAGGCGGGTGGCGGGCCGTCAAGTCGGAGTACGCGGGCACCGACGCCTTCATCGCGTATTGGCGGGCCGCTGCCTCATCTTCCAGCTCTTCCTCCGGCACTGTTATCACTGGCCTCCTTCTGGACGATCGCCGATATGTTCTCTTGGCGTCTTCTGCTGCTCGTACCTCGCCTAGGCTCTCCTTTTGCCCTTCTGCCATCTTGTTCCATTTCCCGAGGAGAAGGACAAGAAAGGGATTATGGGCATCTTATCTCTTTTTAGTTTGTAAGCCTACGTGCCTTTGTAAGATTTAAATCTTGTCAGCCCCTGCTCATGTATGCATTCCGTACGAAATGTACTTGTTAGCAACATATTAATGAGCAGAAGGGTGTTTGCCGGGTTTTGTTTGCGCGTGGGCGAGGGCCACACCAAGGAACAAGTCCTTGTTATCTGAAGATAAACACTATTTCCCGGCAATAGGTCTTGCCGTCTTCCTGCTCTATAGCTCGGCTACACTCACGCTCTTGGCGGAAGTAGGGGCCGAGCAGGATTAGGCCCTTCGCTCGTCCTCTTCCCATCACACTACAACCGCGTTCCAGCCCAAAGTAATTTTCGTACACGGGACAGAGGGAGCAAGATGGTATGAGAGCGAGCAAAGTCTCGTACGTTTAAGTTTCATACGGAAGCACACAGTGGGGGAAAAAGACTTATTTGATGCCGCAGCCCCCGGCAACCTTGGCTTGCAGTGGCCGAATCCTTAGACCTGTAGCCCCTGGCAACCTTGGCTTGTCGGGGTCGGGGTGTCGGCCTGTTCTCTTCTTCCCAAATAGCTCAGCAGAAAATGTCCATGCACCCTGCAAACCAAAAAGGACGGAAAGGAACAGAAAAATGCTCACTCGACCTCTATGCTAAGGGTTAGTCGCCGCCAAGCACTATCAACCCTAACAGAGAGAGAGAGACTCAACCTAGCATGCATGCTAAAACTTAGGGCGACATCGCTTCATTTATTTATGCTCAGGGTCTGGGCCTGGCTTTGTACAAAGGGTTACATGCCTTGCCGGCAAGGCTTGCATAAAAGGTGGTTTGCCAGGAAGCCCGGCAACCGCGCCTTATGGGTAAAACTTGCGAAGATGTTCGATGTTCTAGGAGTTGCTCACTGGAATAGCATCTTCGGTCTCCAGGCAGACTGCGCCGGGCCTGGTACTCGTATTACTCGATAAGGGCCTTCCCACTTCGGTGTCAACGTGTTGGAATTCTTGGCCGACTGAACGTGCCGAAGAACAAGGTCGCTTCCTCAAAGCTTCGGGCATGATCCTTGCGGCTATGGTAGCGGCGCAAGGCTTGCTGGTAGCGTGCTGCTCGCACAGCCGCCCGAAGACGATCTTCCTCAAGGAGCGTTGCGTCATCGTGCCGCAGTTGCTCTTGCTCAAGCTCGTCATAAGCGAGCACTCGAGGTGACCCGTATGTGAGTTCCGTGGGGAGAACTGCTTCTGCCCCGAATACCAGGGCAAAGGGTGTCTGGCCGGTGGCTCGATTTGGCATCGTTTTGATTGACCAAAGAACCACCGGCAACTCATCGATCCAGCGTCTTCCGCACTTGTGCATCCTGTCAAAAGTTCTTGTCTGGAGGCCTTGCAATACTTCAGCGTTCGCCCTCTCAGCTTGGCCGTTGCTTCATGGGTGTGCAACAGAAGCGAAACAGACCTTGCTGCCGAGGTCTTGGATGTATTGCATGAAGGCGCAACTTGTGAACTGCGTGCCGTTGTCGGTGATGACTCTATTTGGAACACCAAAACGGCAGACTAGTCCTTTGAAGAATTTGACTGCCGACTGTGCTGTCACCTTTCTCACTGCCTCCACCTCCGGCCACTTTGTGAACTTGTCGATCGCAACGTACAAGTACTCAAAGCCCCCGATGGCACGGGGGAAAGGGCCCAGTTTGTCGAGCCCCCAGACCAAGAATGGCCAGGAGAGAGGGATACGTTAGTGTCGCTAGCATCCATATGACAGAGAACCCGGGCCGACATGGCTAGTCGTGAATCCAAAGCGGCACTAACGTATGGGGACAGGCATACATGAATCAACATCGAACATGTCGGTCAGCAGCGTGCGAATCCGGGCTGTAGCACTGGGCTAACAGGACTCCGGGAATCCGGGCTGTAGCAGGCTAGGCAGGACTCCGGATGTCACCGCGTGACATTTCCCCGAAGGGACAGACACAGGAACGATATGAAACACATGCCGGCCAGTCAAGTGTCCAGAGCAGTAGTGCTGGGCTAGCAGGACTCCGGTGAACCGGGCTGTAGCGGACTACTATGCCTCAAGGAGGCACTAGACTACATTTCCTCATAAGAGAGGCTGCTAAGGATAGACAACTAGATTGTCGGATCCCACACATACCAAGCATTTCAACCATACACACAATATGCTCGATATGTGCAAGTACAACATGGCATCACAACAAGACTCTACGACTCAGAGTATTTATTCATTAGGCTCCGAAGAGCCAGATATTACAAACATGGGTCTCATGACCCAACATTCAGAGCATACAAGTCAAAACACATGCGGAAGCTTAACATGTCTGAGTACAGACATCTACAAATGAAAAAGGCTGAGAAGCCTGACTATCTACCAGATCCTGCCGAGGGCACAAGATCGTAGCTGAGGTAACAAGCTAAACGTCGAAGTCCACACGGAACTACTAGCGAGACTGACGTCTCTCTGCAAAACATAAAATAGGCAAACGTGAGTACAAATGTACCCAGCAAGACTTACATCAGAACTAGCTACATATGCATCGGTATCAACAAAGGGGGTGGTGGAGTTTAACTGCAGCAAGCCAGCTTTGACTCGGTGGCTATCCTAAACTATGACTGCAAGTAACTCTTTTGAGGTGGCGCACACGAGTCCACATATTCACCATATCAATACACCACTATGGATCCGCTCCCGTCTCCCTACGAGAACGCCCTCCATAGCACTCACGCTTATCTTGCGCATTTTAGAGTATCCACTTTCACTTGTCTATGAACTGTACAGGCAACCCAGAAGTCCTTTACCGTGGACACGGCTATTCGAATAGATCATATTAACCCTGCAGGGGTGTACTTC